>NC_141041.1:412500-415000 GCF_052040795.2 Danio rerio
ACACACACACACACTGAAGACTGGAGTCACGTGCCAAAACACACACACACACACACATGTTCAGTGTGTGTTGATCTTCTCTGCCAAATAAAGAAGCCATGATTAAACATGATGTGTGTGTATGTGTGTGATGTTCACTGCAGCTTCCTCAAACACACACTGCAGCTCACACACCCCTGACGACAACTGTGTGTGTGTGTGTGTGTGTGAGAGAGAGAGAGAGAGAGAGCAGAGGAGTGGGAGTGTTTGCTTTTGTTTGTAAGACAAATAGAGAGAGTGTATGTCTGACGGAGTGTGTGTGTGTGTGTTGTGAGCGTGTGTTTGTGCCAGAGTTTTTTTGTGTTGTGAGTGTGCTTGCGTGCGTGTTTGTTGTAAGAGTGTGTGTGTTTGTTGTGAGTGTATGTGTGTATGTTTATTGTGAGTGTATGTGAGTGTGTGTGTATGTTTGTTGTGAGTGTATTTGAGTGTGTGTGTGTGTGTGTGTGTGTGTGTATGTTTATTGTGAGTGTATGTGAGTGTGTGTGTATGTTTGTTGTGAGTGTATTTGAGTGTGTGTGTGTGTGTGTGTATGTTTATTGTGAGTGTATGTGAGTGTGTGTGTGTGTGTATGTTTGTTGTGAGTGTATGTGAGTGTGTGTGTTAGTATGTGAGTATGTGTTTGATGTGAGTGTGTCTGTGTGTGTTTGTTGTGAGAGTGTGTTTGTGTATGTGTGTATGTTGTGAGTGCATGTAAGAGTGTGTGTGTGTTTGTTGTGAGTGTGTGTTTGTGTCAGAGTTTGTGTGTGTTGTGAGAGTGTGTTTGAGTGTGTATGTGCGTGTGTGTGTGTGTGTGTGTGCGGGTTTTTGTTGTGTGTGTGTGTTTGTTGTGAGAGTGTGTGTGTGTGTGCGTGATTTTGTTGTGTGTGTGTGTGTGTGTGTGTGTGTGTGTGTGTGTGCAGGTTTTTGTTGTGTGTGTGTTTGTTGTGAGAGTGTGTGTGTGTGTGCGTGATTTTGTTGTTGTGTGTGTGTGTGTGTGTTCCACTGATTCAGGTCAGTCATAATGAGAGCTGCAGATTGTCTCCTGATGATGTAAATATGAATCATTAACAGCTGAAATCAGCATTCTGTCATTATTACACACACGCACACACACACACTGCAGTTGTTTACACTCCAGATATCAGTGTTTGAGTCCTGAAGTCAAACCATCCCGAATGAATCTTTATTGAATCATTTTCAGATGAACGATTCATTTGAAGAGTTACAACTGGAGAATCACTTCATCAACCGTCAGCAGAAGAGCTGATATGAGTCAATCTGATTACACACACACACACACACATACACACACACACACACATTTTGCTCTCTCTTTCTCTCAAACACACATACTCTCTCACACTCTCTCACACACACGCGCACACTCTCCCTGGCCAAAGCCTGACTCATATCCTGTGTGTGTGTGTGTGTGTGTGTGTGTGAGGCAGAATGTGCTGCTGATTGTTTCCAGATTGTCTGTCTCTGGTGTTGCAGTGAGAGAGACTGACCGTCCGGCCGGCGTGTTGCTCTGCTCTCATTGACCCCTGATGAGTCCAGCACACCGTGACCTCTGACCTCTCAGCTCCTGACAGATGACAGCCGGAGACGCTGTTCCTCCACAAACACCATGATGGTGTGTGTGTGTTTGTGTGTGTGTGTGTGTGTGTGTGTGTGTGTGTGTAGATGGCCAGTGGATTCACTGCAATTAGCAGAAGGGTAAATGCACGAGTCTGGTGTAGATTAAAGGCTTGCGCCCACACACACACACACACACACACACACATATACAGTTTCAGTTCTGGCAGAGCAGCAAAGAAACTACAAATTCAGAAGAACAGAAGGAAAAGTTTGCTTTGTTTGGCCCAGAAAAACAAACTCATCAATGACATCATCACCATCTGTGACATCATTATCATCAGTGACATCATCACCATCAGTGACATCATCATCATCATCAGTGACATCATTATCATCAGTGACATCATCACCATCTGTGACATCATTATCATCAGTGACACCATAACCATCAGTGACATCATCATCATCAGTGACATCATCATCATCAATTACATCATCATCATCAGTGACATCATCACCATCTGTGACATCATTATCATCAGTGACACCATAACCATCAGTGACATCATCATCATCAGTGACATCATCATCAGTGACATCATCACCATCTGTGACATCATTATCATCAGTGACATCATCAGTGACATCATCATCAGTGACATCATCATCATCAATTACATCATCATCATCAGTGACATCATCATCATCAATTACATCATCATCATCATCATCATCATCATCATCAGTGACATCATCTCCATCTGTGACATCATTATCATCAGTGACACCATCATCAGTGACATCATAATCATCAGTGACATCATCATCAGTGACATCATCATCATCAGTGACATCATAATCATCAGTGACATCATCATCAGTGACATCATCATCATCAGTGACA
>NC_141041.1:617500-682500 GCF_052040795.2 Danio rerio
CACTGTTACACTGGATTTTGCATTACTGCAATGCATGTAAACTACTTTGATGTCAAAACTTACATAACACTGTTGTGAAAAAACACATCAAATTTCTTCAAATAATTTCACGTAATTGACTTTTGTTTGATGTCAGATGGCAATTTCATTTTTGATCATGGTCATTTTGACATCAATGTAGTTTACATGCATGGATTTTATCTATACCAGGGGTGCCCGAACTCGTTCCTGGGGGGTCGGTGACCTAAAGATTTTAGCTCCAACTTGCCTCAAAACATCTGAACATATGTTTCTAGAAAGCCTAGTAAGAGCTTGAATAGCTATCCCAGTTGTGTCTGATTGGGGTTGGAACTACACTTTGCAGGACACCGGCTCTCCTGGACCAAATCTGGGCACCCCTGATCTATACAGATACATATAGATTTGTAGTTTGCAACTGAAGCTTTCAGATGATTATAAAATATTCCATATATTATTATACTTTTTGTCATTATTTTGGTGATCAAAAGGGCATCTATGTCTGTCAAATGGACTTCAAAGTTTGGACATCAAATTGATTATTTTTGTTGGATTCTGGTGTTGTTTTGACACCAAGGTGCACACTGGAAATCATTTGGCAGCACTTATCATGACTTTTACAAATAGTTGTAGCAATCTTCAAGTAATTCTACAAATGACCTAATATACCAACTCTGTGTTCAAGCTCACCTTAATCTCTGGTTTGGCTTCCGGCGGCTCGACCGTCTTCTGCTTGCTCTGAAGCTGTTTTCTCCTTTCCATCCGCATGGCTTTTTTCTGAAAGTCCTCGTTGTGGTTCGTGAGATGGATGCTGAGTTCTGGAAGAGTCAGGAACTTGATTTCACAGTGTGTGCATTGGTAGAGCTCAGTGCCATCTTCTACAGGGCTCGGGACGGTGACGAAATCCCGCTTCAGTTCCTTGTCGTGACAGTCGTTGTAATGCATCACCAGCAGCTCCTCCGCATTAAACGAGAGTTTGAAGCATTTCAGACATTTAAAGGGCAGCCAGTCGACCTCTCCTTCAGGCTCCACCTCATCCTTCACTTCAACTATCTCCACGTTCTCCACTATAGGAGATTCTTCCGCGTCCTTGGGGTAGATCATAGTGAAGTATCGGCCCAGTTTGCTGGCGGCCTGCTTTTTTGGAAAGACTCCTGGGTGGCGCTTTATGTAATGAGAAACTATACTCTTCCTGCTGAAAGCCTGGAAGGAGCAAAGCGAACATTTCCTTCGGTCCACCGCTTGCCGTAACTCCTCGCTCATCCCCGAAGAATCGGCTTCTGACGCCAGGGGCAACATCACTTTATTTGGTTTCTCAGTCACAGTCTTGGACGCTGCCAAGCAATGTGTGTAGTATGCATCAATGTCGTGGCGTTTTTGGTAGTGTGCCGCGAGGCCTTTGCGGATAGGGTTGGTGTAGGAGCAGAGAGCGCATTTAAAGACGTTATTCTTCCCTTCTGGCTGTGCTCGGACATTATTATGCTTAATACGGTAGTGGCGGGCAATGCCCTTCCTGGTGGAGCAGAAGTATTTGCACAGCTGACATTTAAACACTGCATGCTTATCGCTTTTTGCGACTTCGGAAATTGGTACGTTATAGTCACACACCTCCGGAACTTCGGCTTGACTGCTAGTGCTGCATTCGGCCACTAAATCATCCCTTCCAGTCGGCGACTGTATGTTACTTGCTTTAAACATGTCTGCAGCAGGCTGATTATGGTATTTCTCATAGTGTATTTTGAGTTTTTCTAAAGTGCCATGTGTGTAAGGACACATCTTGCAGCGGTATGCGCCGTAGCCTTGCCTCTGGGTTTTAGATCGCTCTTCGTTCTCACTCGACACCTCGTTTACTTGCTCAACATCATCAACAAAGTCTTCAGCGGTGACTTTAATTGATGGATGGCGTTTCTGGTAGTGTGTGAGAACCCCGTGTATTCGGGAGTTCACGTAGGGACAATGTCTGCACTTGTAAACCGAGCTAGGGTTGATGTCCGCTTCCTGAGCAAAGTCAGCAGCTTTCACTTTCATGCCTGGGTGTTTCTTGCCGTAGTGGGTCAGAAGTCCATGAAGACTATTGTACTCAGACAAGCAGACGGTGCACTGGTAAGGGTTGTTTGAGATCGACGAAGTGGCAGACAGAGATAGATTTGGCTGCCGATCTAGAGGTGGCCGATTCATTTCAACTGCAACATCTTCCTGATGGTGACTATTGAACGGACTGGACATCGAAGCATGTGCTTTGGTTTGTTGTGGGAGCTGCTTATCTGGTGCTTTGTTTCCTTTGATAATGTCGATGAGAACAGACTCATCACCTTTGATGGCCCAAGGGTGCACTGCTTGATAATGGTTAGTAATGTCCCAAATGGAGCATGCCTCAAAGGCGCAATCTCTACACTGATAATGCTTTGCTTCAGAATTCCCAGCTTGCCTGCTTGTGGAAGAATCAGGACCAGCCCACAGCTTGCTGGCCATGTACGTGTAGTCCACATTGTGCTCAGGGTGGCGTCTTTGGTAATGCATGAGCAGCCCACTTGGTTCAGCGTGGGAATAGATGCACCACTCACAGTGATAACCAGCCTCCAGCACGCCGTCCTGATAAGCCCAGTGTAAGATAGTCATAGCTGTGGCCTTCACAGTAGGATGATCCTTCTTTAGATGCTTCTTCAAGGCATACACATAAGGAGAAGTGTATGGACAGTGTCTACACTTCAAAGATCGCAAAGACCTGGATTTTTCAGCTTCAGTAGCTACAGTAGAAGTGGACGTAGAACTTCCCGATTGGATCATCTGCGCTCGCTCTCTCTGACTCTGGACCACAGCGGTGTGTCTGCGAACGAGGTCTGCATTGGCCTTCACGTCTCTATGTTTCTTCTGGTAGTGAATCAACACCCCCTTCACAGTGCGGTTCCCGTAGTCGCAGTGCTGACAGAAAAACAGCATTTCTGGTTCCCCCTTGTCGGATGCTCCTTTAGTGTTGGAATTACCAGACCCTTCAATGCCATTGTTGCTAAACTGCTTCAGAAATTGTTTAGGCGGGGCGATTTGTAGCTCATCCATGAGTTTCAGCAGTCCAGGGGTTGGAGGTGCCTGCTTTATGTACTTTGCTGTTACTTTAATCTCCGGATGCCTCTTTTGGTAGTGGACCAGAACGCCCACGACAGAGCGGTTGTTGTAGACACAGTGTTTGCAGTAGTAAACATCCTCATCCAGAGGCACAGGCAGGATGGGGTTTGAAGACTTAGGAGTGCTGGTCAGGCTGTAGGTTGAATTGCTGGCCATCTGTGCTCGCTCGACAGAAATGACCCGCATGGTCTTCTGTATGCGGAAGTATGAGGCCTTTTGCTCGGGATGCTTCTTTTGATAATGGACCAGTACTGAGTGCATGTTGGGACTTGAGAACGAACAGACATCACAGTCATACACCACCACATTGCCCCCCAGGCTTTCTCGAAGTGTTTCAACCTCTGCATTTGCTTCTGGCGTTTTGGAAATGCTTTTGAGAGCAGGGCTGGATGACGATCTGGACCCAGATGAGGTGGAGCTAAAACTCTTTGGGCCAGAATTCAAGATTTCTCTCAGTGTTTGCGACTCAGTCGCACCCTTATGAGGCTGATCGACCATATAGCTTGAGAAGATCATAGCATTGTTGATCTTCACCGAAGGGTGCATCCTTTGATAATGGGGCATCAGGCTACGCACATTTGGACTTGTGTAGGAACAAAAACGACACATATACACAAGATCTGGCTGGTTAAAGTTTAAGACGTTGCTTGCTTCTGGATGATGGGTCATATAGTGCTGGTGCAGATCATTAAAGTTGTTATATTCAATGAAGCACTCGAGACATCGGAAGACTGCGCTCTGATCCTCTGGGTCCAGGATGTATCTGAAGCTAAACTTGATGTACGGGTGCATCCTCTGGTAGTGTGTGCTGACGCTGCGAGCAGACTTGTTTTGGTACTCGCAGTGTTTGCAGTAGAACAGGTTCCCAGGTTCCGCAGTGTATTCAACATTCTCCTGGTGCATTTCTCTGCCATCTTGACTGCTTTGATCTTGAGCATGTTTAGACTCCAAGGAGCCACTGTAACTGTCTTCATCATCAGAAATGGTTAGTTGAACTGGAAGGTTTCTTGAGCTGAGTTTAGACTGCAGGCTTCGCTTTCTTTTCCCAACACCACGTTCTGTTGGAAGACCTCCAGAATTCCTACCATGAAGGTGCTGAGTGTTGAACATGTAGTGCTGGCTTCGAGCATTAGACGAATCTCTGTCTTTGCTTGCTTCTGCATCAATGTGATTGCCATTCTCCTCAACATCATCATCCATCTCCTCGAGGTTGATCACATCTTCATGCTGCTGGCTTTGACTAATCTTGCTCTGGAGATTATTTGCAATTTCATCAATCCTTGTCCGTTTTTTGACGGGAGAGAGATCTAAGGGCAAATCGTTTATGGACTTTCTTGCAGTCTTCCCAATAAGGTGCTTCTTGGTTGAAAATCCAAGAATTGAGGTTTGAGTTTTTTGTACAAAGCTTGTGGAACCACAAGACTCGGATTCAGAATCTTGCTGCTCAGTGGATAAACCCTCTTGGCCAGGGACTTGTGTTCCATCACAGTATGAGTGTTTGTGTTGCTGGTGGACACGTAGACCTTTGAGTGTGATGGTGGAGAAGTTGCACAGTGAGCACCGGTGAGGACCCTGTTGCTCCTCCCCTCCACTGGACTTTTTCCCATTGATTTTGGAGCTGCCGTTTCCTCCATTCACCGGCTCGGAGCATTCGGCTTGACCTTCAGGACTTCCACTAGTCAGGTCCATGGTGTCCCATTCGGAAGACCCACTGTGACATTGCTTGTGCGCGTCAAGTTTCAGTGGGTTGGTGCAAAGAAAGGGGCATGAATCGCATTTATACACCGTGGCTTTGCCAGATAGATGTATGTTTTCTATGTGACGGGAAATACTACGCCGGTGCATGGTCAAAAAGGAGCAGAAAGGGCACTGGAACCGGTTCATGTGTCTTCTGAATGGAACTCCTTTTGTTTCAAGCAAGTCATTATCCTCCTCAGACAGAAGCAGCTTAGCTGAATCCTTAGCCGACTCTGTGTTATTAGCGTCATCCATGTCACAGAGTTCATCATCTGAACTGCTTCTGGAATCATTCAGCACACTGGCATCGAGATCCATGCCAGACCTGGATATGTCTGACATGGCGAAAGTCGATCTCTCTGACAGTATGGAAGATCCTGTGCTGTTAGGTATTTTTGATGTGAGCTGTGAGTACTGAAAACTTGATATCCCTGAACTGGCCTTAAGTGATGCGTTGCCAGATCCTTTAACTGAAGAGGCATTTGCTGAAGAACTTTCATTGCCCGCTATATCATTCAGGTTTAAATTGGAGGTTGGAGTGCTTCTCCTGGACGAAGCGGAGTCTGATTTGCTGGATCCTGCACTTCCATCTTGCACTTTAGGTTGCTGCAAAGACACCATGATCTTCACCATGTTACGGTGTTTCTTCATCATGTGATCAGCTAGCTGCTGCCTTTGTGAAGTCTGAAAGCCACACCATTCACAGTTAAAGCCTCCTTTTGATTGGGGTTTAATCATAGACTCCAGTACATGCCGTTCTACATCCCCTGGTGAATCTTCACTTAGTTCCTCAATTGAGGAGACATCAGAGTCCAAATCCAGAACCTCCGCGTCAGCAGGGGGAGCTGAGAGGCCTGTAGGAGCTTCTTTATGATGCACCTTCTGGTGTTTCAGAATCCGTGCTCTGTGTGGGGATTTATACGTGCAATATTGGCAGGAAAAGACTGTTCCTACTGCATTGTGCATTGAAGAGCTGGCCTGCTTGGGAGTTTTGAGGGATCTTTCATCGCCTGCTTCACCATGAACCTTCCTGGTGTGCTCACTAAGAAGAGAGCTGGATCTGAAGTAGCGCACGCAGAACTTGCACTGAAAAAACGGAGCTGTGGTTTTGTTTGAAGGTTTTGCTGACGGGTTGTGTTTGGCTTGCTTTGAACCGGAGAAGTGCCCAAAGTCTTTGTTAAAGGAGGAGACACCTAAAACATAAACAGACAAAGAAAAATGTTGAGTGCTTCAATTTCACACAAGAATGAAGTGCAACATGACTTTCTTCTGATGTAGTTTCTGTACTTTCAGAGTGTTAAAAATGTGTCCTAACAACAGACGATGCTGCAACATGCAATGAAAGGCATCTTATAATATTATTAACATATTATTATTATTGCAGATACAGATCAGTGCACACTATTTTCCAGACACCCCCCACCCCACCCCACATCTAATTTCAACGTCTTTAAAAGGGGATAAAGCAATATATAGGGTAGTCAAACCATAACCAACCCCCACCCCCCAGTAATTGTAACCCTGACTTTAATAAACATAGTGGTAACCTGTTTCCTCCTTCAGCGGGTCTCTCTCCTGGTTGGTGGAGTCCTCCTCATCCTCAGTTTGGCTCAGTGATGTGGATCTGGAGCGTTTCGGGGTCTCGTCTCCGTCTCCGTCTTGCACCTCTGCGGGCTGCAGGAAGGCAGTGTGGATGTCCCGGATGTGAGCCTTCAGCTCCTCATACGACTCTGCACGAAAATCACAGCCATCGCACTGCAGCCCTTCCATCGCTCAACACTCCCTGGAGAATCAGGGAAACCTGGAGAGAGAGAGAGACCGCTGGATGAGTACAAGTATAAAGTGAATACTAATGTCTAAAGTCTTAATGAAACGTCAGCACAAAATAGAAGTTAAGATTGTTCTTTTTTCCTCTATTGTAACGTACGTCCACTTGAAAAAGATTTGGAAATTAGAAAAAAATGTATCAGATCAAACAGAGCAGAAATGAGACACGCCCTTATAGCCCGCCCTAAACGACTGATTGCACCATACTACAGTACAGATAGCTCCACCCTAAAAGACTGATAAGACCAGCCTACAGGACTGATAGCTCCGCCCTAAAGGTCTAATAGCACCAACCTTCAGGTCTGATAGCTCCACCCCATAGGACTGAGTGCACCGCCCCTAAAGGACTGATAGCTACGCCCCCTAAAGGATTGATATATCTACCCCCTAAAGGACTGATTGTAATGCCCTACAGAACTGATAGTTCCACCCTAAAGATTGATAGCTCCGCCCTCTACAGAAATAATAGCTCCGCCCCCTGAAAGACTGATAGCACCACCCTTCAGGACTGATAGCTTCATCATAAAAGACTGATAGCACCACCCTTCAGGACTGATAGCTCCACTTCATAGGACTGAGTGCACCGCATAGCTCTGCCCATAGCACCTGATAGCTCCGCCCTAAATGACTGATAGCTCCACCCTAAAGATGGATATCTCCGTCCCAAAGGACTGATAGCTCCGCACCCTAAGACTGATAGCACCACCCTACAGGACTGATAGCTTCACCCTACAGGACTGCTAGCTTCACCCTATAGGACTGATTGCAATGCCATAAAAAACTGACTGCTCACCCCTAAAGGACTGATTGCACCACCCTACAGTACTGATAGCTCCGCCCTAAATGTCTGATAACTCCACCTTAAAAGACTGATTCCTCCACCCCTAAAGGATTGATAGCTCCACCCCCTAAAAGACTGATAGTTCTGCCCCCTAAAGGACTGATTGCACCACCCCACATGACTGATAGTTCCTCCTCTAAAGGACTGATAGCCCCGCCCATAAAGAACTAATAGCCCCGCCTTCTGAATGACTGATTGCTCCGCTCAATGAGTAATAGCTTTACCCCTAAATGACTGATAGCTCCTCCCTAAAGGACAGAGCTCCCAAAGGATTGATAGTTCCTAAAGGACTGATAGTTCCTAAAGACCTGATAGTTCCTAAAGACCTGATAGTTCCTAATTGACTGACAACGCCACCATAAGTGAATGATAGCCAAATAAAGTAAATTAAACAACTAAAATGTTCTATAAAAAGCCAACAAAAATCATAATAAACAAAAGTAAATTAATTTAAATAAATAATAAAAAACTACTTAAAATTCAATTTATTCAAATAAATTTAGGCGTCCCCTATAAGAAACAACTGTAGTCCGAACAGTGGGGTCTAGAAAGTGCACTTCGCTATGAAGCATTTCCCGGAAAGACAAAAGCCGTCTGAAATTGGGACACAGCGGAAGAATCTCAGTCTGTATTTCGGTGCAGTGGTCAGTCTGCTTGAGGAACAATAGCTGAGGAGGGATTATGGGCTGATTTGTTCCATTTTTTGATGCGGTGGGGATAAGCCTGGTCTGAAGCACACACACACCCGCGGGCCGGGCCGGTATTTACATCCGCATGTTCATCAGATTGCATCGAGTTCTTCTGAAATAAGATTGAGTGAATCCGCCGAGGGATGAGGAGCGCTCGGAGATGCTGGATTATGGGATGTGTGGCATTATTATATCTGTGACCCGAGAACAGCCGAGAGCAGCCGTGCCAATCAATCAGCTGAAACACAGGACCATTCGCTCCCTGATCAATACTTTTTCATTAATACACACACACACACACGCAGGCACGCACACACAGACAGCTGCCAAAAACTCATGCTCAATCACTGTTGCATTTATTGGGAACATTGCAATATTTCAGAAAACAATAGAAATATTTTGATGAAAATCTGCAGCAGAATTGAATAAGTGAATGAATTAATGAATAACTGACTGAATAATTAATGGAAAATTGAATGAATGTGTAATTAAATGAATAATTAAATTAACAAATGAATAATTGAATGTACAATTGATTGAATAAATGAATTAATCAATAAATTAATGTATAATTGAATGAACAGATAATTGATAATTGAATGTATAATTGAAAAAATGAATGTATAACTGACTGAATGAATAATTAAATAAATGAATGAATGAAAATTGTAGAATTAATAACTGAAGAGATTAATGAAGGACCATATAATTGAATAAACAAATAATTGACCAAATTAATGACCGAATGTATAATTGAATAAATGAATGATTGAATAAATTAATGAATGTATAATTGAATAAATCAATTAACGAATGTATAACACAATAAATAATTGAATAAATTAATGAATGCAAAATTGAATAACCGAAAATTTGAATAAACAAATAATTGAATAAATTAATTAATAAATGTATAATTGAATGAATACATGAATGAATGTATAATTGAATAAACAAATGATTGAGTAAATGAATGTATAATTGAATTAATAAATTAATGAATGTGAACTCAATGAATAATTTAATAAATTAATGAATGCAAAATTGAATGAACAAAAAATGAATAAATTAATGAATGAATGTATAATTGAAAGAATGACTGAATAAATTAATGAATGCGAAATTGAATGAACAAATAATTTAATTATTGAAATTGAATGAATAATTTATTAAATTAATGAATGTATAATTGAACAAATGATTTATTAAATGACCGAATAATTGAATGAACGAATGCTTTAAAAATGGGTACTTTTAAATTCTTTTTCATTAATTCACACTCACACAAACGAATGGACAAATGAATAATTCATTGAATAAATAAATAATTGAATGAATTAATGAATAAACAATTGAATAAGAATGAATGAATGATTAAATAATCGAATGAATAAGAGAAAAAATGAATAAATAATTGAATGAATGAATGATCAAATTAATGACTTTATAAATTCACAATTAAACAATTGACTGAATGAATGAATAATTGACTGAATAAATAAATTACTAAAAGACAGAATGAATGAATGAATGAATGAATGCTTTAAATATTGGTATCTCTTTAAAATATTTTAGAAAAGGGCTCCAGACTTTCTAAAGCTATTCTGGTAAATTCAAATCGTATATTCTTATTATATAAATACAGTTCACAGTACACCCCTTTTTGAAAATCAATATATTTTTATCAATTTATCAATGGCATATAGGCAATATATTGTGGTGCATTTAAACAGAACCGCTTTATTAAACAGATAAATGAATTAAATTAGAAGTTTGGTCACCGAACATCTTTAGGAATAGAAAGAGAATACATTTAAACTTATATAAAAAATAAAATAACTACTAAATTTAAACTAAATCGTCTGTTTAATGTTGTGTCTTGATATTTCCTTTCTATTACAATTGTAATTAATATTTTTCCCCTGACATGTTTGTGTGTAGTGTGTGATCTTCAGTTTTTGACTGTGAAGCATCCTGTAGAGAATATTAATGTAAAAGGGAGATGTGTGATGGGTCAACTCGTATATAATAAACCTGGCGCAGTGCCAAGTCTCATATCTTCCTCCTTTCTCTCTATATAAAAGCAGCTTTTCATGCTCTGAGTGTGAACCTGCTTTTCTTTCCTCGATTTATTCTCCATCTGATCTGTGTGGCAAGGACAGAAATGTGAGTGATTATAGCAGCAGATCTGACAGAAATCAACAGCACAGATGCTTCATTCATCAGGACTCACAGGTTCTGTGGCTGATTTCTGCAAAAGGTGAGAGTCAAGGCCAGTGTTTATGTGTTTAGAGCAGAGCGACACATTACTGAAAACCTTGAGGAGTGTAAAACACACACAGAACACACTGCGCTGTGCACGACACTGCTCCACTGGTGTTTCAAACTAAATCAGTCAGTTTACCAGTAAAGGAGACTCAAACACTGCCAAGAGGAAGATTTGCGATTGTTTTTAAAACTCAAAGTGACTGATGCAGCATGATCATACAATATGAACATGCTAGAAATGCAATGCCTTCAAATGTTTTCACTTCCCATTTCTGGGATTAATATCAGTAGCCATGTTTCCATCCAGCTGTTCTTATGTGCATTTCTGAAATATCATATCCAAAAATGCTTGATGGAGACACCAACATGTGCATCAATTCTCAAAACTGGCTGCACATACATCTGATGTGCAGAGCTGAGTGGAATAAACACCATACCTGATAAGAAAACAAGATGCAAACACTTTCACTGAAGAAACCCCAGCATGTGCATCAGTAAAGTCATGTGATTGGAACAGATCATGTGATGATAAAAATGTGGAAAAACAATACTCCTGAGCCTTCTGTGCATGGTCCAATCAAATCCTGGTTGCTTCACACCAACCATTATTTTAGTGTGAATCACTCAGAACACCTCAGCAACCACCTAGCAACAACTCCAAACACTTCAGCAACTACCTAGCAACCACTCAGAACACCCTAGCAACTGCCTAAAAATCACGCAGAACACTCTAGCAACCATCAAAACTGTGGCGAGCACCCTAGCAACAACCTGCCAACTGTCTAGCAACCGCTCAAACCACCGAAGTCACCTCTCAAAACATTGTAGCAACCACTCAGAACACCCTAGCAACTGCCTAGAATCCACTCAGAACAGCCTAGCAACTACCCACATCCTAGCAACAACTTCACAACTACTAACAACCTCTCACAACACTTTACCAACTGCCTACCAACCACTCAAACCACCTCTCAACAGATCTTAGCAACTACTCAGAAGACTGTAGAAACTGCCTAGAAACCACTTAGAACACCTTAGCAACCAACTAAACCCTGGCAAACACCTAACAACAACTTAGCAACCTCTCAGAACACCTTAGGAACCACCCTCCAACCACTCAAACCACCCAAGTCACCTCTCAAAACATCTTAGCAACCATTCAGAACACCCTAGAAAATACCTAGACCCAACAGAACAGCCCAACAACCCCCTTAACACCCATCAACAACTTATTAACCATCTAGCAACCTCTCAAAACACCTTAGCAACTGCTCTCCAAGGACTCAAACCACCCAAGTCACAGCTCAAGACTTCTTAGAAATTGTTTAGAACACCCTAGCAACTGCCTAGAAATCACTCATAACACCCTAGCAACCTCATACAATCTGGCAAACACCTAACAACAATTAAGCAACCATTCAGAACACCATAGGAACTGCCCTCCAATCACTTAAACCACCCAAGACACCTCTAAAAACATATTAGCAACCACTCAGAACAACCTAGCAACTGCATAGAAACCACACAGAACACCCTAGCAACCACCTACAATCTGGCAAAAACCTAACAACAACTTAGCAAACATCTAACAACCTTTCATAACACCTTAGGAACCGCCCTCTAACCACTCAAACCACCCAAGGCACCTCTCAAGATTTAGAAATCTCTCAGAACACCCTAGCAACTACCTAGAAACCACTCAGAACATCCTAGCAACTACCTACAATGTGGCAAACAACTTACAACTTAGAAACCATCTAGCAACCTCTCAAAATATCTTAGAAACCACCCAAGCCACCTCTTAGAACACCCTAGCAACTGCCTAGAAACCACTCAGGACACCCTAGCAACCCCCAACACCCAGGCACACACCTAAAAACAACTTAGCAACCATTTAGCAACCTCCCAAAACACCTTAGGAACTGCCCTCCAACCACCTCTCAAGACTTCTTAAATTGTTTAGAAGACCCTAGCATCTGCCTAGAAATCACCCAGAACCCCTAGCAACCACCTACACCCTGAAAAACACCTAACAACCATCTAGCAATCTCTCAGAACACCTTAGGAACCACCCACCATCCACTTAAATCACCCAAGTCACCTCTCAAAACATCTTAGCAACCACTCAGAACCCCCTGGGAAATACCCAGAAACCTCTCAGAATACCCTAGCAACCACCTAAACCCTGGCAACCATTCAAACCACCCAAATCCCCTCTCAAAACATCTTAGCAACCACTCAGAACTCCCTGGGAAATACCCAGAAACCTCTCAGAATACCCTAGCAACCACCTAAACCCTGGCAACCATTCAAACCACCCAAATCCCCTCTCAAAACATCTTAGCAACCACTCAGAACACCATAAGAAATCCCTAGAAATACCCAAGCAACCACTTAAACCCTGGCAAACACCTAACAACTTAGCAACCTTTAAGATGACCTTAGCAACCATCTAGCAACCATTGAAACGACCCTAATCACCTCTCAGAACACCGTAGTAACTACTCTGAAGAACTTGGCAACACCCAAATAAATATATTGGCTATGTACACAGAGACATGGATACAAATACTGATCTTCAAAGTGCAGTGTACTGATTTAAGCAGAGCACTGTACATTGAGTAGTAGACTTTTACTCTAATTACACTACATTTATTGGCAAGCAATGGTGCTTTTACTTGAGTATATTCTTCAGTACTCTCTCAACCACAGACGATGCATAAATGTTTAACCAAAATCACCAAATATGCTCAAGCTGTATTCATCCTGACGCTACACTGATCTCACGGCAGCAGAGAAAAACAGGTTTGATGGCTGAACGGCAGGAATTTCTGCTAGATGAGAAGGAAATGAAGACACCGGAGCTCTCTCACACCTCTGCTTATCACCTGTGGCCTGAAAGTGTAAAATCAGACACCGGTTTCAGGCCTCCTGCTGAACAACACCGCCAGTGTCCCAGGGCAGATCCTCCATTGTGTCTGGAGCTCCAGTTTCAGCTGCGCCCGGATCTGATCCTGCTTTTCTGAGCAACTCTAACACAAATACAATCATCTGGATCATCCTGAGAGAACTGGGAACCTTCGATAAGGCTTATGAAGTTATGAACAGAAAACTACTAGAATGATGGCATAAATCTTTAAAAAGAACTTCCTAAAACACTTTGGTTGGACATTCAATTAAGCTGACTTTAAAAAATGCCTTTCCTACTCAGAGATTTGTCTTGTTTCTAGTCCAAATATCTAAAAATTCTTAAATCATGAAGCATTTTCTAGGCAAGCAAAAATAATGTGTTGTATTGAGAGTCAACGTTTTCCTTAAAACAAAATAATCAGCGAATGGGGAAACTAAAAACTTGTATTTAAAAGCAAAACAACATTACTTTGCTTGTTTTAAATAAATAAAAATCACTTCATTTTTAGATATTTGGACTAGAAACAAGACAAAAACTCTTAATTGTTAGTGTTTTCAAGGGCACATTCAAAAGCCATGTCAGCAACATCTTCAAATGGAGTCTTCCCTTAATAATTGTATAACCACAATAACAATCATTTAACATTGAGAACATTACAAAACAACGCCTAAAGAAAAACCTGGCAAATGTTTTCATTTAGAGAGATGTGCAGTATGTACAGTGGTCTGCTAAAGGCTAGATGCTACACAAAAACATTTCACTTTTGAGCCATCAATGTTGAAACCTCACCAAGACAAACAAACAACAAGGAAACTTTCTCAAAAATGGTGCAAATGTGCATCTTAAGCCAAAGTAAAGTGTGCTCACCTACTTACTTACACTTATTTAGTTGATGAGGGTAAACTGAAAAATAACAGTTTAAAGAGTTATTATATGAAATCTCTCACAGGTTGGATGTTTTAAGCATTTTGGGGAATTTTCCCACTAAAAAAACCAAAGCAAGCTTGCCGAATAAAAACTTTTTTTCCAAAACAAACGCAGCAACAACAACAACAAAGCACATTTGGTAGACGACTTCACCCAAATGATGCACAGTGGTTGGTAAAGACAAGATGCTTCATGAATCCCTTATTCTAAACTGAACAAACTACCTGCAAACTTTCTCAGAAATGGTGCAAAGGTGGATCTTTGGTCGAAGTAAAGTGTGGTCACACCAAGAGCTGATTTTATCTAGTTAGTAAGGGTAAACTGAAAAATAATCATTTAAAGCATTATATTCCCGCTATCGGGTACTACATAAAACTGCTCACAGGACTTCACAGGTCGGTTATTTCAAGTGTTTTGGATTATTTTCTAGCAAATTTGTCAAACATGTTTGCCTTACAAACCTCATCTAAAAAAATAACCTTTTTTCTAAAACATTTTAGCTGAACTATTCTTTCTCCTTTGTCTCAAAGTGTTCAGAGCACATTCTAAAGTCATTTTCCGAAACGTCACCAAAATTAACCTTAATATTTTCATAACCATGATAAAAGCATTCTTAAAAGAACAGAATTTTCAGAAGTAAAGCTTTCAGAATATGACAGCAACAAGTTTTGTGTTAGCTGGTGATTAGACCTTTGACCCATCAATGTTGAAACTTCTCCAAGATGAACAAACTACGAGGAAACTTTCTCAAAAATGGTGCAAAGGTGGAACTTGGGCCACAGTACAGTGTGGTCACAACAGATGATGATTTCATTTAGTTGATAAGGGTAAGCTGAAAAATAATTGCTTATTACAAGCGTTATTATATAAAACCTCTTACAGGTTGGTTGTATTAAGCATTTTGGAGAATTTTCCTACTGAAAAACCAAGGCAAGCTTGCCGAATAAAAACTTTTTTGCCAAAACAACAATAACAACAAAGCTCATTTGGTAGACGACCTCACCTTAAGTGATGCACAGTATGTACAGTGGTTTGCTAAAGACTAGATGCTTCATGAATCACTTATTCAAAAATGCTTTTACATTTGAGCCATCAGTGTAGAACCTTCTCTAAGAAACTCTCAAAAATGGTGCAGAGGTGGATCTTTAGCCACCGTACAGTGTGGTCACAGCAGGAGATGATTTTATTTACTTAAAAAGAGTAAACTGAAACATAATTGCTTAAAGCATTTTTCCCTGATATTCTTGCAATAGAGCACTACCTAAAACTTCTCACAGGACCTCACAGGTCGTTTTTTCCAAGCATTATGTAGAACTTTCTAGCAAGTTTGTTATACATGTTTGCATTACAATCCTCATCTTAAAAATAGCCTTTTTCCTAAACATTTTAGCTCAACTGAAAATATCACAACGTGTTCTAAGCACATTCTAAAGTCACATTCCGGAACGTTACTAAAATCATAAAATGGAATCTTCTCTTAATATTTTCATAACCATGATAAAAATATTCTTAAAAAAACAGAAGATTCAGAAGTAAAGCTTTCAGAACATGACAGCAGCTGGGGATTAGACTTTTGAGCCATCAAGGTAGAAACTTCTCCAAGATCAACAAACTACAAGGAAACTTTCTCAAAAATGGTGCAAAGGTGGATCTTGGGCCACAGTACAGTGTGGTCACACCAAAAGCTGAATTTAGTAAGTTAACAAGAGTAAACTGAAAAATAATTGCTTAAAGCATTATTATTTATTTCATATTCTCACTATAGTCCACTACATAAAACTTTGGTCAATTGTTCAAAACATTTTGGATTTTTTCTAGCAAGTTTATCAAACATGTTAGCATAACAATCCTCATATTTTTCCAAAAAACATTTTAGCTTAACTTATAATTTTTTTACTTTCTAAATGTCACAACATGTTCAAAGCACAATCTAAAGTCATGTTTCCAAATGTCACCAAAAACCGGAAACTTCCCTTAATATTTTCATAATCATGATAAAAACATTGCTAAAACAACAGAACTTTCAGCATGCTTTGAGTTAGCTGGTGATTAGACCTTTGACCCATCAATGTTGAAACTTCTCCAAGATGAACAAACTACAAGGAAACTTTCTCAAAAATGGTGCAAAGGTGGATCTTGGGCCACAGTACAGTGTGGTCACACCAAAAGCAGATGTTAGTAAATTAACAAGAGTAAACTGGAAAAATAATTGCTTAAAGCATTATTATTTATTTCATATTCTCACTGCAGTCCACTACATAAAACTTTGGTCAATTGGATTTTTTTCTAGCAAGATTCAAGAGTTCACACTTAGTTGATGATTGATATAAGCAAGTTTGGCATGCTGTCCCGGGAGAGAGCCCAGAGCTCAAAAGGTCCTTGAGCCCTGAGCTCCCTCCCGTTTGCAGGGCGAGAGGGGAGCCTTGACCTCAGGTAGATCTGGACAACTCCCCCTTGATAAAAACTGATGACTAAAAATTGCATGCTATGAAAAGATGTGCTGCAGGGTGAGAGATTAACTGTAGTGCAAAATTTAGATTGATCAATTCACTTGTTGTGCATGTTTTTGGACCCGGGGAAAACCCACGCGAGCACGGGAAGAACATGCAAACCATGCACAGAAACGACCACCAGCCTGTTAAAGGACTAGAACTGGTGACGTTCTTGCTGTGAGGCAACAGTGCTAATCACTGGGCCACCGTGC
This sequence comes from Danio rerio, assembly GCF_052040795.2. Classification (NCBI taxonomy): domain Eukaryota; kingdom Metazoa; phylum Chordata; class Actinopteri; order Cypriniformes; family Danionidae; genus Danio; species Danio rerio. Next base: position 634,546 of record NC_141041.1, read on the forward strand.
CGCCCTATCGAGGGATAGGTGAAGAGGTGGAAGGGGGGATTCTTCAAATCGAAGATGACTGCAGTGAAAAACCCTGGCTCTTTATAGTGGGTTTGGACTGGCCTGATTGGTGGATCATGTATGCTAATGCAGAACCAGCATTCAATGATAATCACGTGCTCCTCTCGAAATTAGTTTATGAATAAACTTCACTTATCAAGCATGTTAGCATAACAATCTTCATCTTTTTCCTGAAAACATTTAAGCTTAACTTTTCTTTTTCTTTTTAAATGTCACATGTTCAGAGCACATTCAAACGTCACGTTTCCAAACATCACCAAAATACAGAATCTTCCCTTAATATTTTCAGAACCATGATCCAAACATGAGAACATTTGAAAAGAACAGAACATTCAGAAATAAAGCTTTCAGAACTTGACAGTAGCATGTCTGTGACAGCAACTTGGGATGCGTGCAAATATAAAAGCAGCACTCCTGAAACCACGCAAATCGCCTGCAGTAGCGCATGGGTCTGAGCGGCAGGTCCTTTAGTGGCCGGCTGGACTAATGGCTGAAATCTGTGAGTGTTTGATGTGCTCTGGCAGCCAGCGAGTGCCACAGATCCTCTGAGCTTCAAGGGCAGCCATTTTAAGAGCAGCAGCAGCAGCAGCGTGTGCCGAGGTGTTCAGGCAGAGCGTAACATGGACTCGCAGATCTGATCCTCTCGCTGCCACTGGAGAGCAGCTGACAGAAATCTATCTAGCAGATGTAATGCACCCAAAACCTTCAGCCTGCACCGCTCAGCACAACCACAGGAGGGAAAAAGGAAACCTCCTCTGCATGCCAGTCTGAGCTCAGCTCCTCGTGTTTAACATCTTGGAGTTTCAGAAAACACATCAGATTTTTGTACATCCAGCAGAAGCTTTCAGTCAGTGCCGTTTACTGTAGGTGTGGGACAGGAGCATGTGCTGAGGCTGGACTGGTTGGTTATTGATAAGAATGCTTGATTTAAAGGTTTGTTTTAGATCTTTGGCTTAATGATGAAACTTCTCTAAAATGGACAAACTCTCCACAAACTTTCTTAATATTTGCATGAACACATTTTAAAATAGCAGGGCGATCAGATTAAAAGGTTCTTGATAGATTAAAAACACATATCACATGTTTGACATGCAGCAGGAGCTTTCATCTAACGTCATTTACAGTAGGTGTGGGGCTGGAGCATGTGCTGAAGAGGCTGGAATGGCTGATTCTCCACCAAAATGCTTCTTTTAAAAGTTGTTTTTGTTTCACATCTTTGGCTTGTGATTGCCATCAATGTTGAAACTTCTCCAAGATTGACAAACTGACCTCAAACTTTCCTAACATTTGCAAAAACGTGATAAAAACATTGGAACATTTCAAAAACATCCAGATGTATTGATCCCCATTTTAGATCTAGCACAGGGGTCACCAATGTCCTGGAGGTCCGGGGCCCTGCAGAGTTTAGCTCCAACTTGCCTCAACACACCTGTTACGATAACCAGCGATCGTTCGTCATAGATCACTGGTTCTCCCACACAACAAACCATGGACTACACTTCCGCCTTCTCCTGGACTACATATTCATACATGCTCTCCGGTCACACTCACACATGCTCACTCATCTAGACTGATTACATTCTCACCACCTGAGCCTTGTCAGAGACTGATTGCACTCACTACTTAAGCCACTCATTCACCCATCCAGTTTGCCGAGTCTTGTTTATCTGTTGATGACACTACAACGCGTCCTCCTAGTCTTGTTTTCCCGTGTCTCGATCTTAGCCTTGTTTATCCTTGTTCTCATATATAGCCGCCTGCCTTACGACCTATTGCCTGTATATTGATTACGATTCTGGATTTGCCTGCACGTACCTGTTTACACCTGATTTGACCATTGCTTGCCTGACGCTGAATAAACCTGCATGTTGGATCTTACCTCCAGTTGTTTGTGTCATCCCCGGTCGTCACAAGACCTGCCTGGGTGTTTCAAGTATACCTAGTAGGAGCTTGATTAACTTGTTCAGGTGTGTTTGATTAGAGTTGGAGCTAAAATCTGCAGGACACCGACCCTCCGGGAACAAGTTCGGTGATGCCTGATCTAGCAGAAGCTTTCACCCAAAAATATTTACAGTGTGCTGCGCTGAAGATGCTGGAATGGTTCATTCTTGATCAACATTACCATTTTAAAATAGTTTTTAAAATATTCTTGGCTTGTAAGTGTCAACTATGTTGGAACTCTCCAAGATGGACAAATTGCCCCCAAACTTTCTCAAAAATGGTGCAAATGTGCATCTATGGACAAAGTAAAGTGTGGTAAAAACCAAAAGCTGATTTTATTGAGTGAACAAGAGTAAACTGAAAAAAATATTGCTTAAAGCATCATTTGTTTTACTTTCACTATATATTTTTTAGAGAATATATATATATTTTTTAGAGAATATATATATATATATTTATATATATATATATATATATATATATATATATATATATATATATATATATATATATATATATATATATATATATATATATCATGGTTTCCGCTACATTCATTCTTCCATGGCGGGGCGCCACGCTAAAATTGATCCCGCCACGGCTACATTACAGCTTCTCATTCAAAACATTTTATTTCTTTAATAGCGGGTGATAATCGCACCAAAACGTATTAAAGGGTAAGTGAATTATAACAGCGTGAACTTTTCTGTAACCGTAGTAGTGCTGTGCGTCATTTGTTTACCCTTTTAGGTTACGAGCTGACTGATTGGCTGACTGACTGACTGACAGGTGTGTGATGCTTGAGGCCAGCAAACACGACCGTTTCACTTTACTTCAGGATGCATTATTGCTACTCTGTACGTCTATTAGAGAAATTCATAAATACTCCTAGCAAATCTAATAAATGCCGGAGATATACTCGTTACATAAACGCACTAAATCGCACTTCAGCATCGTTTGTTTGAGAGCGCACAAGAAGATCTGCGTGCTCTTGAAGCGGCTAATATTTGAGGTGGTGTGCAAGAAGTTTTGTGCACGAGCAGAGGAAATCGGCACGCAAGCAAAGAGATTCATATGCTTGTACATGTAGGTTGTTACATAAATGCGATCTCGACTTCTAATACTGTGCTCACGACATTTGTCATTGAAATAACGCCACAGGTATTTGGTAGATTTGTGTAAAAAAAAAGGCCTGCCACCACAGCTGGAAAAATTCCTAGAGTAAACACTGTATATATATATATATATATATATATATATATATATATATATATATAAACATACATACATACATACATGCATGCATGCATGCATATATATATATATATATATATATATATATATATATATATATATATATATATATATATATATATATACACACACACATGTATATATATATATTCACAGGTCTGTTGTTCTAAGCCTCTACTTGCACACTACATCTAGCTTGCCAAATAAAAACTTTTTTGCCAAAAGAACAACAACAAAAACAACCACAACATTCCACATTTGGTGGAGGTTTTCACACAAATTGATGTACATTATGTACAGTGGTCTGCTGACGGCTAGATGTTTTATGGAATGCATCTTAAAAGTTTACACATTTGAGTCAATGTAGAAACTTCTCCAAGATGAACAAACTACGAGGAAACTTTCTCAAAAATGGTGCAAAGGTGGATCTTTGGCCAAGTACAGAGTGGTCTCACAACAGATGATGATTTTACTTAGTCAACAAGAGTAAACTAAATTATTACGTTATTCTGACACCATTCTCACTATAGAGCAAGATGAAGAGAATAGGAGGAGCTGCAGATTAAGGCCCTGTTTACACTTATACGTTTATTTGTAAAAAGATCCACATCCACACTGGCGTTTCACTTAGCGTTTTTGAACACTTTTCAGTGGTGTAGTGTGGAAGGAGAGTTGAAGAGCTGTGGCTGAAGGGGAGGAGCTGATGACAAAGGGGAGGGGCTACAGAAGAAATGAGGAGCTTTGATGAAGGGGAGGAGCTGATGACAAAGGGGAGGGGCTACAGAAGAAATGAGGAGCTTTGATGAAGGGGAGGAGCTGATGACAAAGGGGAGGGGCTACAGAAGAAATGAGGAGCTTTGATGAAGGGGAGGAGCTGATGACAAAGGGGAGGGGCTACAGAAGAAATGAGGAGCTTTTGATGAAGGGGAGGAGCTGATGACAAAGGGGAGGGGCTACAGAATGAGGTGCTTTTGATGAAGGGGAGGAGCTGATGACAAAGGGGAGGGGCTACAGAAGAAATGAGGAGCTTTTGATGAAGGGGAGGAGCTGATGACAAAGGGGAGGGGCTACAGAATGAGGAGCTTTTGATGAAGGGGAGGAGCTGATGACAAAGGGGAGGGACAACAGAAGAAATGAGGAGCTTTTGATGAAGGGGAGGAGCTGATGACAAAGGGGAGGGGCAACAGAAGAAATGAGGAGCTTTTGATGAAGGGGAGGAGCTGATGACAAAAGGGAGGGGCTACAGAAGAAATGAGGAGCTTTTGATGAAAGGGAGGAGCTGATGATAAAGGGGAGGGGCAACAGAATGAGAAGCTTTTGATGAAGGGGAGGAGCTGATGACAAAGGGGAGGGGCAACAGAAGAAATGAGGAGCTTTTGATGAATGGGAGGAGCTGATGATAAAGGGGAGGGGCAACAGAATGAGAAGCTTTTGATGAAGGGGAGGAGCTGATGACAAAGGGGAGGGGCTACAGAAGAAATGAGGAGCTTTTGATGAAGGAGAGGAGCTGATGACAAAGGGGAGGGGCTACAGAAGAAATGAGGAGCTTTTGATGAAGGGGAGGAGCTGATGATAAAAAAGATGCTCTACAGATTAATGGGAGGGGCGATCGACTGCTAAATTTGTATTACTTTATTTTGATTGTGCAAAATCCAATGGAGGTGATTCCATCATCAGGACAGGTGCTATTTGTTGGTCTGGTCATTTATTTCAGTCATTAGGTAACCGTTAAACACCAATTTGGAAATGGTTTGAAATTCCATTTATATAAAAAAAATTAGTGTTTCATTTGTGACGCCACTAAACTCAAACACTTCAGGGTTGAGAGATTATAGTGTATAAATGTAAATGTGAACAGCATATATTGTATTATTTGTTTTACAACCCAAAAAAAAACAAGTCATGATAACATGTTCTTCCATTATAAGTGCATCTGACCCTGTTTAACCACTAACTGGCAGACTCAAGCAGTTCAGCAGGACTGACTCAAGAGTCTCTCACAAGCTGAAAACAGGCTTTGAGGAACTAAAGCTTCACACAAAGAGCTCTAAAAATGTGAAGCATGCCTGAACTTCCCTCTTTCAGAGCTCAGAAACATCTGCAGCCTTGAGGAAAGAACGAGGAAGACGAGCAAAGGGGAGAGATAGGAAAAAAACAACAGCAGCACCTGGACACCTGCAAGACTTTTCCGTGTCCGTGGCCCGTTCTGCAGATTCCAAAGTCTACAGACGTTTGTTAATCTCCAACCGGCTGATCGACCGGCTGTAAAAGAGCTGAACAAGCCAACACGAGCGGTTTGATCCTCAACCACAGGAATATTCCCACTCTGATTGACCACACACACATCTGAGCTGCTCTCATCAATGCGGTGATTAACAAATGAACAACCGATCACACATGATACAACCCCACAGCCAAAACCTAGTCATATTTACCCTGATTACATGAACAGAGTTTAACGCTTTTAAAATGTGCACACTAATTTCGGCTTGCTAAAAGTTCTGCCAAAAAATAATAAGATTGACCTCAGAGTGATGTACTGTGGTCTGCTTAAGAGTAGATGCTTCACAAATACTGTACGCCTATTCTGAAATGCTTTTTGAAACTTTACACTTTTTGGATCCATGAACGTTAAAACTTCTCCAAGATGAACAAACTCCCTTCAAACCTTCTCAAAAATGGTGCAAAGATGTATCTATGGTCAAAGTAAAGTGTGGTCACACCAGATGAGGAATGTATTTAGTTAACAAGACTAAACTGAAAGAGTTTTACAGATGAAGACGCTCACGAATAATGTGAATTCTCAAATACACATTCTTAAAGGGACAGTTCACCCAATAAAGGAAATTTGCTTTGCCATTTACTCACTCTCCAATGCAGTGGTGGAAATAGTACTGAAAAATCATACTCAGATAAAATCACCATTACTTGCCTAAAAATGTAGAGCAGTAGAGTAAAAGTGTCTGCTGTAAATATTACTCAAAGCATGAGTAAAAAGACCTTTCAAAAGGACTCAAAAGTAGTGAGTATTACGCTGTGAAAAGCTGATGTGTTTACATCTAATTTGTACATGTGTGTAAACGTAACATTCTGTAGTGCATTTAGTTATTGTCCAGCAGACACACAACATCATAAGACCTTAATATTAGGTTAGATTTAAGTTTAAGTGACCAGAAATCAACGCCAGCGTCTGAAGACAATGTTATTTTAATTGCCAATAATGACTTTAAATGACGTTGATATTTGGTTGATTTTAGGTTGTTATAAAGTGACTAAAATCCAAAGTCGAGCCGACATCACACTAATATATCACACTAACATTTATTCATCAGGTATGACGACCAAAATCCAACATCTGATAGACGTCATAGTGGTAACATCCACAAAGTGTCAAGCTGTAACATCATTAGACGTTGATATTTGGATAATTTTAGGTTGGATGTTGGCCTGATGTTGAGTTCTGATGTTAACTCAATTTTCCAGACAAAATGCAACATTCCCATGATGTTAGAGTACAACGTCAATCTGATTTAATGTTGACATCTTGTGTCTGCTGGGTCTTTAAGACAATTTCAGTCATCATACAGTAAGCATCCGTCATCTTCTCATCAGTGACCTCATCTAAACAATCTCTGGGTCAATGCGTGAAAGATTTTGGACATCTTTTATTGCTTCCTAACAGTTTGCTGCATGTATAAACCCTCCATGTCTTGAGGTAGTTCAATATAATGTGTTTTACCTTCTATGTGTGATCTGATTGGTCAGGAATCACAGCACTGATTTTTCTAATCCCCATAGACGAGAAGAAATACAGTAGTGCCTGCAGGCTGAAGGAAAGTAATGGAGTAACAGTACAGATACTGCAATAAACATATACTCAAGGGAAAGTGGAAGTACACATCTTTAAAACTACTTACTAAATTACTATTGCTGAGAAAAACTGCTCCATTACAGTAGTTTGAGTATTGGTAATTAGTTACTGTACACCACTTCTGCAATGATTACTAATCAGATGTGCGTTTCTGTTGTATGTGAATTGAGATATGTTGAAGATGGTTGGTAATAAATGAGGGGTTTTCCAGCATTCTTCAGCATATCTGCTGTTGTGTTCAACAGAAGAAAAACTCAAACAGGTTTGGAACAAGTGGAGGATGAGGAAATGATGACAGAGCTTTTATTTTTGGGTGAACTTTGCCTTAAAATAACATCAGATGGTTCCACAATCACAAAAAAATGTACTTCCAATGGAATAATTGAGATTTTTGTTAATTTTAGTAAATATTCTCTAACATTAGCCAAAGTTGCATTCACTTAATTAAATATGAATTTACTAATTCTTTAAATGTGTAATATGTGTTATTAGTACTGCCATTTGACACTTAGGTTGGATTATTTATTTTGGATTGTGTGAAAAGTCTCTTTCAGAGACGATTAAGCCACTTTGTGAAGTTAAATGGTGGTGGTGTTCATGACTGGAACAATTGCAAATTTGGTTTACTAATTTCAACTGTAAAACATCGACTTGAAAACAGAGAGAATTTCTGTTTATTAAAGTATCGTCATTGTCAGAAACTGATATGCTGCTTTATATTTATGTGATAACTGTGACTCTAATTTAAATTATAGTTCACAATTGTGTCAGTATTGATCATTTCGCTTTTCAAATACTGTGATTTATGCCAGATTTCTGTACCAGAATGAATGAACGTGCTCTCAGTGAATGTGTGTTTCTGCTTTTACAGCGTCTGGAGCTTCAGCAAGGGAAGATCAGGTTGTTCAGTCAGTGTCCGTCAGACAGAGGAACAGGAATCTTCAGCATGTGGTTTGGGATTGTGTGTGTGTGTGTGTGTGTGTGTGTGTGTGTGTGTGTGTCTGAGCTCAGCTTTTTCTCAGTTATATAAGCTTATGGAACACATTATGTAAAACACAGGACAGGGTCGATGGACAGACTCCTGCCACACCAATGTCCTTCTGGAGAAGCAGACAGAGACGCCAAACAAGCTGATACTCAACATCACTCAACATTACTCAAATCTGCATGCAGATCCCTCAGGAGAAAATACTATAGTGATTTATAGTCACTAACATAGTGTTTATGAACTACACTACAGTGAAGCACTTGAATGAATTTGTTGTTGTGATTCTACAGTTGCTATGGGAACTCAACTACTTTGATCTGTTGTGGTGATTCTACAGTTGCTATGGTAACACAACAACTACAGTAATTGATCTGTTGTGGTGATTCTACAGTTGCTATGGTAACTCAACTACTTTGATCTGTTGTGGTGATTCTACAGTTGTTTTGGTAACACAACAACTACTTTGATCTCTTGCTGTGATTCTACAGTTGCTATGGTAGCAACAACAACTACTCTGATTGATCTGTTGTGGTGATTCTACAGTTGCTATGGTAACTACAACATCAACAGCGATTGATTGTACAGTTGCTTTGGTAACACCACAACTACTTTGATCTCTTGTTGTGATTCAACAGTTGCTATGGTAACAGCAACTACTCTGATTGATCTGTTGTGGTGATTCTACAGTTGCTATGGTAACACAGCTATTATTATTATCCGTTACTTTTATTGCAGTCAATGTCAATACTGAAATACTGTATATTGTGAAAAAGCTTCAGCCTCTATTGCAACAACACTCGAGTCACTCTGAATAAACGCATCTGCTGAATAAATAAGTGTAAATAATACAGTCTTAAACTTTACTCCATATTCACTGAAGCATCCTCGTATCTCTCCATCATGATCTATGCAGATATAACTCGTGATATCTCTGAGTGATCCGTCGGCTCGAGGCAGGGTTCGTTCACCAGCGTCTCGACCTGAGTGTGAGTTTCCTCAAGAGTTAATCTGGGTTAAATTAGCCCTCATAAACACACAATGCTGCTGAAATAACCCTGAAGTGATGATCTGGAGAAACACACACACACACACACACACACACACACACACACACACACACACACACACACACACACACACACACACACACACAGAGCTCCAGAAGATGGAGATGAAGAGCAGAAGAGGAAACGCAGACGCTCAGTTTTTACAGTTCCTCATAGCACTCGTTGTGTGTGTGTGTGTGTGTGTGTGTCTCAGATGAGGAAGTGTGTGATGATTCTCACAGTCTGATCTGATCTGACACACATATATACAGACACGTATACATATATATATATATATATATATATATATACACACACACATACACATACTGCACACACACACACAGTGGGGCAATTAAGTATTGAACACGTCACCATTTTTCTCAGGAAACATATTTCCAAATGTGCGTAAAGTCGCCTCTCATATGGAGAATGAAGCCTCGTGCATTGCTCAGGTGTGAGCTTCTCAGACTTCAACAGAGTGTCCAAATCTTGATGCTTCTGTGGGTCTCGTCTATCAAATCTGAGCTTTATTCTGTATTCTCTATCAGATTTGCATCAGGTGATTGGCTGGGCCATTCTACAGCTTGATTTTCTTCCTCTGTAAGCATCTGAGAGTCTCCTTGGCTGTGTTTTGAACATTGCTCTCCTGAAATGTCCACCCTGGTTTGATCTTCATCCTCCTGCTAATGTAGATGTTGGACTGAAGCAGCTGATCTTCATTTACACTGAGGAAGATCAGAGGGTTGCTGAAGAACTACAGAGAGATTTCAGCTGCTGTCTGGGCTTTCACTGCCGATTTCATTCCCAATATGTTTGGTGTGTCACATGACCCTCTTCCTATTGAAAAAACAAAAGTTGGATCCAAGATGCCCGGCTTCAAAATGGCCACCATAGTCACTATCCGTCTTGAAAAGTTTGCCCTGTCACATATACTAATGTCCCACAAACAGGACGCTAATATCACCAACCATTGCCATTTTATTAAGGTGTATCCAAATAAATGGCCCACCCTGTACATATACTTATAAACACACACACATATACATATACACACACAAACACGGTTCCTGTTCTCACTGGAGTTTCCTGATCGACTGGATTGAATACCAGAGCAAACCACTTCGTAACCGTCTCCCTCATCCAGACCATCTCTTTAACACTGAGTTTATTTCACTTCCACATCACCACACTCACACTGGATAAGTTGGCAGTTCATTCCGCTGTAGAAACCCCTGATGAATAAAGGGACTAAGCCGAAAAGAAAAGAATGAATTATAATTATACTTTAGAATAATTTCTATTTCACATAGGTAGCAATAATAATAATAATTAAATGTAAAACAATATAATAATAATAATAATAATAATAATAATAATGATAATGATAATAATAATAATAATAATAATAATAATTAATATATTAATAATAATAATAAATATACAAATAATAATAAATACAACAATAATAATAATAATAATAATATAATAATAAATATAATAATAATAAATATAAGAATAATACTAAATACAACAATAATAATAATAAATATAATAATATAATAATAAATATAATAATAATAATAAATACAACAATAATAATAATATTAATATAATAATAAAAATAAAAATAATAATAATAATAATAATAATAATAATAATAATAATAATAATAATAATAATAAAAGGTCTGGGTTATTTTACAAAAAATATTATATAAATATAACAAGTTTTAAATGCTGATTTTGTACACTGTGATTATTAATCTAAAATATTTTTATTTTCATTAGAATAATTAGTAAAAACAACATCAACAACATCAACAACAACAACGAAATTGAGGATAGGTTATTTACAAATATCAAAAATGTTTTATGAATTTCATAATTTTTTTACTTTCAAATAATAAAAAAAATCAAGGTTTTGCTTACTTTACAAATGTAAATATAAAAAAATGACAGAATGTTTTAGAATATTTTGTGAACATTGTTTGTCAAGATTAACGTTTGTTTTTAAAATGTAAAAAATATTGCTGAGAGAAGCAAAAGTGACGCGCATCAAACCAAAGTGCAGATTTTTATCAACATAATCCAGAACTGAACTGGACTGAAAAACACAGAAACTCTCAACACAAACGACGGATTGAAGATGACAAATGTGGAAACAGGAATATGAAGGATCTGACGCACATGTCAACAGATGTGAGATCTTCTGCAGCGATGTGCTCATAATCTTCAGCCTCATCCAAATCACTGGCTTTCATGTTTCAAAGCAAATCCCTTCCAGGAAGCATATGGCAGCAGAAATAGGTCAGCCATTAACAAACCAACATGAAGCTTCTGAGACGCTTCCAACACAAGCCCTTCCCAAGAGCCGAGTTAAGAAACGCAAACCTTCTGAACAACACCGGCCGATTCTGAACTGAATATATTAGTATGGATAGAGCGATTCATGCGTCAGACACACTCAAGTTATGTGATAGTTCAAATAAAAACAATCAGGCCATAACCAATCAGTACAGCTAATAAAGAAGCATCATATCAATGATGAGTGTCATATGAGGTACCACAAGGCTCAGTTCTAGGTCCATTGGTTTTTCCGAAGCCTTGCCACTGCTAGGAGATATCATTAAAGAAACACTCCACTTTTTTAATAGGCTCAATTTACAGTTGCAGCAGATATACAGTAGACAGACCATTAACAAACCAACATGAAGCTTCTGAGACGCTTCCAGTCCTTCTCAAGAGCTGAGTTAAGAAACATAAACCTTTTGGACAACACCGGCTGATTCTGAGCTCAAAATATATGTATGGATAGAGCAATTCATCCTACAGACACACTCAGGTTATGTGGTAGAGTAAATAAAACTAAATCAGATCATAATCAATTTGTAGCAGTTGATGAAGCATCATATTAATGAAGAGTATCATACGAGGTACCGCAAGGCTCAGTTCTAGGTTAGCTGATTTTTCCATTTGCCACCGCTTGGAGAAAGCATTAAAGAAATACTCTACTTGTTTGGAAATAGGCTCAATCTACAGTTGCAGCAGATATACAGTAGACAGACCATTAGCAAACCAACATGAAGCTTCTGAGACGCTTCAACACAAGCCCTTCCCAAGAGCCGAGTTAAGAAACGCAAACCTTCTCAACAACACCGTAAATACACATAGATGGAGCGATTCATCCTACAGACACACTCAGGTTATGTGACAGCTCAAATAAAACCAAATCAGATCATAATCAATTTGTAGCAGTTGATAAAGAAGCATCATATCAATGAAGAGTATCATACGAGGTACCGCAAGGCTCGCTTTTTTCCATTGCATTTGCCACTGCTAGGAGATACAGCACCCACACACACTCATCCACTACAGACGATTTAGTTGATCAGTTCCCCTATAGCGCATGTGTTTGGACTGTGGGGGAAACCGGAGCACCCGGAGGAAACCCACACCAACACGGGGAGAACATGCAAACTCCACACTGAACCCAGCCGTGGCTTGAACCTGCGACCTTCTTGCTGTGAGGTGATCGTTCTACCCACTGCGCCACCTATGCTAAATAATAAATGTTAAACAGATTAATCTCATCATTGTTAAATCCATTCAGTCGATTTCCGGGTCTAGTGGCAGCACTATTAGCTTAGCTTAGCATAGATCATAGAATCAGATTAGACCGTTAGCATCTCTCTCAAAAATGATCAGAGTTTCAATGGTTTGTCTTATTTAAAGCTTGATTCTTCTGTAGCTACATCATGCACTACGACTGAGAGAAAATGCTTAGCGTTTAGAAGTATAAACCAGGCTTTAAATGGTCTGATATGACAGATAGCAAGCATACATCTCAAACACAATAATTCAACATCATAAAAAAAACAGTAGACCTGCACATGATATTATTATTGATATTTGTTTTTACCATACCTTTATTTTACATCGACAGAATCATGAGAAAATCCTGATCTTTATTTTAAGCAAAAAGATCGCGATTCTCATTTCAGCCAGAATCCTGCAGCTCTAATATACTCTCACCATGGCGTAACAATTAGGGAAGTTTGCTGCCATGACTCCAGCAGGAGCAATAATATCACACATTATGCATAATAATTATGAATCAAATTGTATTAATCTAATTTTCTTATTGCATTTAGGAAACATAATTGTAGAATTTTAATCTGCAAATCGGTTTATATTTTAGCATTTAATATGAATATTTACTGGGCGAGGCAGTGGCGCAGTAGGTAGTGCTGTCGCCTCACAGCAAGAAGGTCATTGGGTCACTGGTTCGAACCTCGGCTCAGTTGGCGTTTCTGTGTGGAGTTTGCATGTTCTCCCTGCATTCGCGTGGGTTTCCTCCGGGTGCTCCGGTTTCCCCCACAGTCCAAACACATGAGGTATAGGGGAATTGGATAAGCTAAATTGTCTGTAGTGTATGAGGGTGTGTGGATGTTTCCCAGAGATGGGTTGCGGCTGGAAGGGCATCCGCTGCGTAAAAAACTTGCTGAATAAGTTGGTGGTTCATTCCGCTGTGGCGACCACGGATTAATAATGGGATTAAGCCGACATGAAAGTGAAATGAATATTTACTATGCCATCTGTAAATACAGTAAATTATTAGAAGGTCTACATGAAAAATCAATCATGTATAGAGATATTGAGGATAGCTCAGTGTACATCCTGTTGTTCAATGAGCAATGTCTGCTGAAATGCTGCTATTTTAATAGAGTACGCTGATTATGCAATTACAGTCGAACATTCTTCAAACTCTCCTGTAATGTCACTGGGCCGGTTTTTACAGTGTTCTGAGCTTCTTTTCTAGCATCAACCGCTCCATGAAAGACCTTGAACCTCCACGAAGCCTCTCCTCTGCAAAAGCTCTTCTTTCGGGAGGAGAGAGTGAGTCAGAGATCCCTCCAGCAGAGACAGTGTTGAGTGGAGTGAGTGCCTGTCAGCAGAAGCGTCGCTCCACTGCATCTGCATCTTCATCATCATGTCCTGCATCAGCACTGCAGACTCCATTTCGCACCGCAGCTGCTGACTCTGGTCATCCTCCATTTTGTGCTCCTGAAGGAAAGCGTGCAGATCTTCCTGACACTGAGAGGAAACAGCACCTTCTCCATCCGTACACCGGCAGAGATCTGCTAAACATCTCCCACTGACAGTTAATCTGCAGCATCTTCATCACCAAAACCATCATCATCAGCTTTATTATTATCACCATTGTCATTACGTCATCAACATGATCTTTACCAGAACATCATCTTTACTATTAAAATCACCGTCATTGTCACCCTCATCATCTTCATCACCTTCATTGTTAAAATCATTATCATCTTCATCACCTTTATGGTTGTCACCATCATCTTCATCACCTTGGTAACATCATCTTCATCATCATCATAATCATCAGCTTCGTCATCATCATCTTCAGCTTCGTCATTGCCATTCATCCTTATCCTTAACATCACCATCATCTTCTTCTTCATCATCTTCATCATCATCATCATCATCATCATCATCATCATCATCATCACCAACATCTTCAGCTTCATCATTGCCAACATCCTTATCATTAACATCACCATGATCTTCATCATCATCATCATCATCATCATCACCATCATCTTCAGCTTCATCATTGCTACCATCCTTATCCTTAACATCACCATCATCTTCATCACCTTGGTAACATCATCTTCATCATCATCATCATCATCAACAACATCTTCAGCTTCATCATTACCAACATCCTTATCATTAACATCACTATGATCATCATCTTCATCATCATCATCATCATCATCATCATCATCACCAACATCTTCAGCTTCATCATTACCAACATCCTTATCATTAACATCACCATGATCATCATCTTCGTCATCATCATCATCATCATCATCATCACCAACATCTTCAGCTTCATCATTGCCAACATCCTTATCATTAACATCACCATGATCTTCATCATCATCATCATCATCACCATCATCTTCAGCTTCATCATTGCTACCATCCTTATCCTTAACATCACCATCATCTTCATCACCTTGGTAACATCATCTTCATCATCATCATCATCATCAACAACATCTTCAGCTTCATCATTACCAACATCCTTATCATTAACATCACTATGATCATCATCTTCATCATCATCATCATCATCATCATCATCACCAACATCTTCAGCTTCATCATTACCAACATCCTTATCATTAACATCACCATGATCATCATCTTCGTCATCATCATCATCATCTTCAGCTTCGTCTTTGCCATCCATCCTTATCCTTAACATCATCGTCATCTTCATCATCTTCGTCATCATCATCATCTTCAGCTTCGTCATTACCAACATTCTTATCATTATCACCATCATCATCATCTTCAGCTTCGTCATTGCCATCCATCCTTAACATCATTGTCATCTTCATCATCATCATCATCATCATCACCTCTATCCTTAACATCGTCACCATTATCATCATCTTCACCAACATCTCCAGCTTCATCATTACCATCATCCTTATTCCTAGCATCACTATCATCTTCATCATCACCATTATCATCATCTTCACCAACATCTCCAGTTTCATCATTTCCATCATCTTCATCATCATCACCATTGCCATTACCATCATCAAACAATCATCAATATTACCATCTTTATCATTAGCAACACCATCATCTTCATCATCATCTTCATTACCTTTATCCTTAACATCACCATCATCATCTTCATCATCATCATCACCTTCACCAACATCTTTAACTACATCATCACCATCATCTTTATCCTTAACTTCACTTTCTTTTCGGCTTAGTCCCTTTATCCCACAGCGGAATGAACCACCAACTTATCCAGCATATATTTTGCACAGCGGATGCCCTTCCAGCCTCAACCCAGCACTGGAAAACACCCATACACACTCATTCACATTCATACACTACGGCCAATGATCAGTTCCCCTATAGCACGTGTTTGGAATGTGGAGGAAACCCACGCCAACTGGTGGAGAACATGCAAACTCCACACAGAAATGACCCAGCGGGGATTCAAACTAGCAACTTTCTTGCTGTAAAGTAATTGTGCGACCCATTGCGCCACCGTGACGCCCCTACAACACTATATTTCACTGAATTTAAACCTTCGAAAATTTGAAAACTACCACACACACAGACACACAGACACACACACACACACACACACACACACACGCACACACACACAGAAGTGAAGTGTATAGAACACAATCTGAGCTGTGCATTATTGAAATGGACATATTTCTCCCTCCCTGCGCTCCACTAATTGTCGGCCTCAGGCGTGGGAATGTTTCGTCTAATGATGATGGATGAAACTCTTGGAGATCCTCGACTCAGGATCACGCTTCACACATGCACTTAAACATCAGCACAGATATGCTGGATTACAGTAAACTCTTCAGTGTCTGCTGTATTCTCTAACCTGAAACCATCAGAGGTTACTCAATCTGCTGATGAAACACTCATCACTCCTGCACTTGATGTCAGGAACATTCTGACATCATTTATTTTCCTTCGGCTTGGTCATTTAATTAATCAGGGGTCACCACAGCAGAATGATGCCCTTCCAGCTGCAACCCAGCACTGGGAAACACACTCATTCACACACACACACTCATACACTACGGCCAGTGTAGTTGATCAGTTTCCCTATAGCGCATGTGTTTGGACTGTGGGGGAAACCGGAGCACCCGGAGGAAACTCATGCCAACACGGGGAGAACATGCAAACTCCACACAGAAATGACCCAGAGGGAACTCGAACCAGTGACCTTCTTGCTGAGATGTAATAGCGCTATCCACTGCGCCACCGTGCTGCTTGTTTGTATTCATTGCTTTACAATTTTTCAATTTCCATGTTTGCAATGCCTGTATTTTACAGTCCACTTAGAATCCAACATGGAAATCATTGGCGCAATGGGTAACGCATTCGCCTCACAGCAAGAAGGTTGCTGGTTTGAGTCCCGGCTGGGTCAGTTGGTGTTTCTGTGTGGAGTTTGCATGTTCTCCCCATGTTGCCAAACTTTTCAAGATGGGTGGTGACCATGGTGGCTATTTTGAAGTCGGCCATCTTGGATCCAACTTTAATTTTTTTTTAATAGGAAGAGGGTCATGTGACACATCAAACTAATTTGGAATTTCACAAGAAAAACAATGGTGTGCTTGGTTTTAACGTAACTTTATTCTTTCATGAGTTATTTACAAGTTTCTGACCACGTATAAAATGTGTTCAATGTGCTGCCCATTGTGTTGGATTGTCAACGCAACCCTTTTCTCCCACTCTTTACACACTTATAGCAACACCGCAGGAGAAATGCCAGCACAGGACTCCAGTATCCGTAGTTTCAGGTGCTGCACATCTTGTATCTTCACACTGTAGACAACACAGATAGTGGGGTCATTCTTCATCAACCTCAAGGCCACTGGATATTTGACATTGCTCCATGATGATGTGTTTCACTCTTTATGCACTGAAGCTGGCACGTTCTCTGAGTTTTTCCACCACCACATTATGGGTGTAAGGTCCGAGCATTACTTGATAAACAATTTACTGAGAAGTGGATTGGTGGTCGTCGGCCAGTTGAATGGCCCCCAAGGTCTCCCGATCTGATCTGACCCCTTTAGACTTTTATCTTTGGGGTCATCTGAAGGCAATTGTCTATGGTGTGAAGATGCAAGATGTGCAGCACCTGAAACTACGCATACTGGAAGCCATATCAGTGCGTGAAGAGTGGGAGAAGAGGCTTGCTCATAAAAGAATAAAGTTACGTTGAAACCAATCACACCATTGTTTTTCTTGCGAAGATCCCAATGAATTTGAGGTGTCACAGGACCCTCTTCCTTTTGAAAAAACCAAAAGTTGGATCCAAGATGGCCGACTTCAAAATGGCCACCATGGTCACTATCCGTCTTGAAAAGTTTGCCCCCTTACATATACTAATGTGCCACAAACAGGACGCTAATATCACCAACCATTCCCATTTTATTAAGGTGTATCCAAATAAATGGCCCACCCTGTGTATATATATATACACATTTAATTGCTAAATTTTCCGCAAATTCAGATAATACCACCACAAAATTAGTAATTTTTAGGGGTCTGTATAATACACTGTACCACACTATAATGCACTGTACTACAGTATACTACACCCTACACTGGAACAGATGAAACTCAGTGGCGTAGCGGACGGGCCCGCAGGGCACGCACCGCGGGGGGGCCCCGCGTGATTAGGGGGCCCCGTGTCGTCGCGATTTTCAATAATTAAAAAAAAAAATCCGGCAACCGCAATAATCAAACTGTTGGGAACAACTGTGGTCGGAACCAAAGTTCACAGGTCTGTGTTCTCTGAACACCTCTCAAGCGGTGGACTACAACATTCTGATTGCTTGCCGCCAATGTTGCCAACTTAGCGACTTTGTCACAAGATTTAGCGACTTTTCAGACCCCCCTAGCGACAAATCTAGCGACTTTTTTTGTGTGTTATTTGAGATTTTTTTTAGACTGTCATTTGTCCATACTGTACCGTCCCTACTCTTCTCAACGAGCTGCGTGTGATGCCGCCGGCCCCTCCCCCGCCTCACAGCACTGACAGGGGGCCCAGTCAGTCCTCGTACAGCAGCCTCTCCCACCTGCAGCCCGAGAGCAGCTCACCCCTCTGCGTACCGACGACAAATGATTTAGCACAGGCAGTGTGAAGGTATTTCCCTTGTACAGTCAAACCGATCTGCTTCTCCTTTATTTTAACAATTTATTTGGACCGTTTATTATCTTCTTGTTCACAATCACAGATATTTTAGTGACAGTTTCTGAACTTGTCTGAGTTTATTACATATGAGAGATTACTGCACATTAACTAACGTTACACATCTATAATGATATACTGTATTCAAACAGCAATAAATTTAGTTAAATAAACATGCTTATATAAAGTGTAGTGCAATTATAAATACCCCTTTATTAACCATAGGCTGTTAAACAAACAAATGGTAGAACGTTATGACGTCAGTGATATGCAAATTGACGTATGACGTACCCCCCCCACTTCATCAGGGGGCCCCGTCAGCGATCCCTGCAGGGGGGCCTCCGCATTTTGCGCTACGCCACTGATGAAACTGAGGGTCAAGAGAGGGCAAGAAGCCACAAAGAGTGTCATTAAAGAAAGTTAGAGTACAAATATTGCCGCTCCAGCCTCCAATGAGGCCATCGGAGCTTTGGGAGCGAGTGCAAGAGGAAAAGAATGAGACGCTCCGCACCAAAACTCTGGAAAATAACCAGGAAGAGTTCTCCCTCAGGAAAGCTTCAGTTCCAGTTCTGCTGTTCTCTTTCTGTCTTTGGCCTGATTCGGGCCGTTTTCTCAAGCCAATGAGTGTTAGCATCAAACCGCATAGCAGATCAAAGCGCAGAGACACGCTCGGCCAAAGACAAGAGATGTTCCTGCGTTTATACTGCTGGATCCCTTAATGAAGCTCTATTCCCAGCCGGACCACAGTAAACACTGAGCGGACTGCAAATCAAGAGTTTACTGGAGAAACAACAAGCGTGTCTGAAAACAACCGTACAGGAGCTTCATTCATTTACAACAGTCTCGTTCTGGACTGCAGGACACCAGGGCTCTCATGTAGAAACATGGCGCATGCACAAAACAGGGGTGGACATCTGCGTACGCCACCTATCAGGTAAAAGTAGAGATCTATAAGCTAATATGGTCCAAAATCAACAAGAGAGAGAGAGAGAAGAGAAAAGTCAACAATCTACAGAGAGAAGAGTGCTTCTACAGGTGGTTTGTCAAGCCCACTCACCTGAAGCACACCTCAATAATGAGATATGGAGTGATTTCCACTGAGACCCTCTTCTGAAAGCACCACAAGCATGATAAGATTCTCTGAATGCATCTGGAAGAGCAGATTTGTTTACCTGGTTAGAAAAACCTCTATTTGAAAAGAATGAGATGAGAAATGACACCGTTAATTTCAAGATTACATACATACATATATACACACACACACACACACACACACACACACACACACACACACACACACACACACACACATATATATATAAAAGCTACTAAAATTAAAAGATCTAGGATCTGCCGAATCATCGTAGTGTAATTTAACTGGCTGTTTTGGCGACATCATTGAGTCATCTGCTGAAACTGTAGTACAGTAAAGGAAATACGGGAAAAACAAGTTACCAACCCATTCACTAACCAGCAGGACCTGAAATCTTTACAGACGGTTGATGATTCCAGACATTTCAGCCAATCATTACATCTGAAGATACGTCTCTGCCAATACAACAGCAGACTGTACACTAATAACACAGCAAAAGAGTCACTATAAAAGCACTTTACTATGAGATTACATTAGCTTACATTAATAAACATGCAAAAACAAACAATACAGCAACAGCATTCGTTAATATTGATGTTAATTATAACACTGAATGTTTCTTTAAAATACGTGACAGTCTTCTGGTCTGCTCCAGTTGTAAGAGCAACAAATAATATCTTGACTTATCTAGGGTATGAGTTGGCTTTGAGAGTGTTGTCATATGGCCCGGCACAAGCTGAGACACTTCTTCCCAAAACAGAAAATGGCAGAAAACTGTAAGAAAGCCCAATCTGCAGAAGATCAGATTATGAAGACTCCTGCAGCACAAACTCCAGAAGCCAGAGATCTCGACATGGAGCTCAAGGACTTCAAACTCTCTTCTATAAATAGAAACACACATGCCATGTCCAGCATCCACACACACACACACACACACACTTTCCTCTCAGTCCGTCTATACGTCTCCAACCCAAACTGTGTTCCAGTGACCCGTCAGAAAGACGAGAGATCCATTAATATTAACTTCCTTCCTTCCAGCTCCTTCAATATTTAATCAGACGTGGACACTGGCAGCTTCTAGAAGAGCAGGAGATCAGAAACACACCACTGTTCTGCTCAGAGGAGGCCTTGCACTGCTCCGACTCCATACATGGCAGACATCTGCAGCGCTGACACCACCCAACTACACCTAAACACACAACTGCATCCAACAACACCCAAATACAGGAGAACAATGAACCCTGCTGGAGCACCTGCAGCGCCAACAGCACCAGACTACACGCTACAACACCCAACTACACCCTACACTACCCAACAACACTCAACTACACCCTACAACACTCAACTACACCCTACACTACCCAACAACACTCAACTACAATCAACTTCATCTAAACAGTGGAGACCACTGAACACTGCTGGAGCACCTGGAGCGCCAACACCACTGGACTACACACTACAACACCCTAAACTACCCAAAAACACTCAACTACACCCAACTACATCCAAACACAGGAGACCACTGAACACTTCTGGAGCTCCTATAGCGCCAACATCACCAACTACACCCTACAAATCTCAAACACACCCTACACCACCCAAACACTGGAGACCACTGAATCATCAGCAGCACTAACACCACCCGACTACACCCTACAACACACAATTACACCCAAACAAAGGAGACCACGGGAGCATCAGCAGTGCTAACACCACCCAACAACCCAAACCTACACTTAACACCACCCAAACACAGGACACCACTGAACACTATTTCCAGACATCTGCAGAAACTGAACTACAGCTGGAGAATTGATGACACAAGGAGCGACAACACAATCCGAATACAGCCTACAACACCCAACACCACCCAATTACATGCAAGATCGCCCAATTATACCCAGTTACACCCAACACCATACAATTATACCCAACAATATCCAAGTATACCCAACTACACCCAATTTTACCCAACATCACTAAACTACAGCTAATACCACGAAACTACAACCAATCCCACCCAATTATATCCAACACCATCCTATTACATCCAATCAGACCAAAACCCATCCTATTATACCCAACAATGTATAAATATACCCAACCACACTCAATTCTATACCAACATCACCAAACTACAGCCAATGCAAACCTAATTATACCCAACACCACCTAAGTACAACAAACAACATCCTGTTATATCCAACATAACCTTACCTAACAATATCCAAATATACCCAACTGCACCCAACATCAGCAAACTACTGCCAATACCACCAAGCTACACCCAAAACCACCTAATTACACCCAACACCACCTTATTAAACCCAATCATACCAAACACCATTCTATTTAACCCCAAATCACCCAACAATATCTAAATATACAGAACTACACCCAACATCACCAAACTACAGCAAATACCACCAAACAATATCCAACACAACCTAATTATGCCCAACCCCACCAAATTACACCCATCACTATCCTATAATACTCAACATCACCCAAATATACCCAACTACACCCAATTATAGCCAACATCACCAAACTACAGCCAATACCACCAAACTACACCCAAACACTACCCAATTATACCCAACACCATCTTATTATACACATCACCCAACTACACCCAATTATACCCAACATCACCAAACTACAGCCAATACCACCAAATTACACCCAACACCACCCAATTATACCCACCACCATTCTATTATACCCAACATCACCAAACTACAGCCAATACCACCAAATTACACCCAACACCACCCAATTATACCCACCACCATTCTACTATACCCAACATCACCAAACTACAGCCAATACCACCAAACTACACCCAAACACTACCCAATTATACCCAACACCATCTTATTATACACATCACCCAACTACACCCAATTATACCCAACATCACCAAACTACAGCCAATACCACCAAACTACATCCAACACCACCCAATTATACCCACCACCGTTCTATTATATCCAACATCACCAAACTACAGCCAATACTACCAAACTACACCCAACACCACCCAATTATACCCAACACCATCTTATATTACCCAACATCACCAAACTGCAGCTAATACCACTAAACTACACCCAACACCACCCAATTATACCCAACACCATCCTATTATACCCAACACCTAACTACACTCAACATCACCAAACTACAGCCAATACCACCAAAGTACACCCAAAACAACCAAATTATACCCAACACCACCCAATTATAGCCAACGCCATCTTATTATACTTAACATCACCAAACACCACCCAATTATACCCAACACCACTCAATTATATCTCTACAACAACCCAACAAAGGAGTAAATTGAATGCTAACTGTTTCCAGACATCTGCAGAAGCATCACAGACACAAGCAGCACCAACACCACCCAACTACACCCAAGAAAACAGAACAGCCAACGACAGACAACAACACCCTAAAATCCCTTACCCCACGACAACCAAACAAACCTCAAGGGCTGCTTTGAGTATCTACTGATAATGCCATCACTCAAATAGAGATGTGGACTTACATTATCATTAAATATTCTAATATGATGACCAAGGCATTTCTGATTATCATTAGAGTTGAAACTGTTGAGATGACATATATCTGTGAAGACTGTGATGCATTTTATTTTTGCAGGATTCACACATTAAAATAAATACCGAAAGCTCAATTAATTGTATTGCTATTTTCAAGATTTTTTGATAAAATATTAAAATATACCATTTTTATGATAGTTAAAAACCTAAATTAAATATATTTACATTAATTAAAATAGGGTTAGCTTCTACTTGTTGATAACAGCTGATATAAAATGCACTATGCACTAAGCCCCAAAAGCAGCATGATGACACCAAAACAACTGGTGTGTCTGTGCGAGCAGGTTTAATGTAAGAGTTTGTCACAGACTGAAGCTCAGTCACCCCGACGAGAGGAAAAAGATCATCTTGTGGTAAGACAGTCTGAAAATAAACTCTCTTCAGTAATGCGTGTGTGTGTGTGTCTCAGAATAAAAGCAGCGTCCTGGATGACATCTCAGATATGATCTGTGGTCTGAGGTGCCAGCAGAACGCAGACGACCACATGCAACTTCTGGATCCATCAGAATCAAGAAACTCGGATCTCAGACGCTCGCAGACATCAGTGGGTCAAACTACAGTCACAGCGGGAAATTCAGTGATTCTGCAGGAATGAACACACAAGATCTACAGCATGAATAACTGAAGTGTTGGCGTTGGTTTCAGTACAACTTACTATTAGAAATTTGTCAGAAGATCCATGCTTCAACAGTATGTCTGAATTAGGGTTGTAACGGTATGAATTTTTCACGGTATGATAATCGTCTAAAACAATACCACGGTTTGACGGTTTCACGGTATACGGTATGTTACAAATGTTACAAAATAATAGAACAGTGAAGCAAATTTGACTTTTTCCAAATAATATATTTTCAGCTACTATAAACAACACCACTTACAATGAACAAATAAAAATAAGAAAATAATAAATAATGTGTCAAAGTCCAAATAAAGTCCAAATAAACATGGTGCAAATCCTCAGTAAAAAATAGATATAAATATTTACTATACTATAAATAGTTACATAACGAAACTAGATTCAATATGGAACATCCTTAGGTTTTATGTGCCAGCATGGATATGGTTGTCTATCGATATGGATTTGGATATGGTTGTCTGCAATGCAGACAAACAGCTGCATCTTCATTTGTGTCTTTTGAAAAAAGCAAGAGCAGCAGTTCGTCTTTGCTGTGTCACTGTTTTGTCATGTTTCTGTGCTGCTGTGCATGCAAAAGTACTTAGTATGAGAATTATTTCATGCAAAACTTTTTTTTTTGCGTTTTATTTAGCCGCGCAGAAATGTATGCTCGCTCATCTCTCATTCCGTGTTGTTCAAAAAGCTTGGTCCACAAACAAAAGCGAAACCTATGCTTATTGGTTGTGATATAGCGAGTTTGAACCAATCTGGGCATAGAGGAGGGACAATGCATCAATGTATCATGTCTGATTTGTCCGGAGACACAGTGACGAGCGTTTCTTTGTCAAATCAGCGTTGTCAAATGTTGATGACGTAACCGCACTGATTCCGGAGCCTCTGAAAGTCCGCGAATGTTATGTGATACAGCACTGGAAAGCTGAGATTCTCTTCTTTATGCCAATCTTTGAATTGTATGAATCGGATCAGCGGATCAAAAGTTATTAAACATTTAAGACTTATTAAACTTATTTTTAGCCGCGGGCGGCTGTCTCGGTCTTTAAGGAGACAGAAAACCGTTAAAGGTTAAAACCGTTGATATGAAATTGTTCATGGTATGATAATCGTGCACGTTCAAATCGTGGTAAACCGTCATACCGGTATATTGTTACAACCCTAGTCTGAATGCAGATAGAAGAACTAAATGGGCTTATAATCCAGTTTAATTACCCGTCATAATGGTTCTTGCTTTAATCAGAAGTAAATTCATGAGCTTTGTGTTGAATTATTTCTACCTGACTGAACCAAACACACCCCCCATCACTATTGCTCACAGCAAAAGAACTCAGACTTAAAGATGGACGACCTTCACTTCTTGAACCAGTGAGAAACTACCTAACAAATAAGGAAACCCTAGCAACCAACAACAACACACTAGAAACCAATAAGATCAGTCTAACCACTAACAAGGACATCACAACAACCAACAAGGAAACACTTGTAATTACCTAGCAAAACACCAGGACCCCCCAGTAACCAACCAAACAACAAGACCTCTTGAACAAATAAAAATAGCCTAGCATTGAACAAGGACACCCTAGCAACCAACTAACAAGGACATCCAAGCAACCAACAAAAACACCCTAGCAAACCAATAAGATCACCCTAGCATCAAACAAGGACACAGTAGGAAGCAACCAACCAACATGAACACCCTAGCAACCTTTATTTGCTGCCAGTGTCCACGTCTGATTAAACATTTAATTTTAGTAAACCCTGACAAAGCCATCATCAGCCTACATAACAACATTACACTGTTGACACATCGTAAGCAAATCATTACATTTACACAAAGTAAAGTATTGGGCCCAATACTGAGCCTTGAGGAACACCAATTTAGTCTAGGGGGTGTGATTTTAACTTGAGGTGCAAGAGGTCCCGGGTTCATGTCCCGGACGAGCCCCCAATTATGTTATGCACCGGAAGCACCACATTACACACATAAAATAAAGATGACTTTCTCCTTCAGATCACACTTTGTCCTTTAGAGATAAACATTTAATTTAGGGTAATCCTGATAAAGCCACGCTATTATTTTTGTAATCTCGTTAACATTTTAACCATGCGTAAAAATGACTATCATCAGCATACACAACAATATTACACTGTTGACACACCATATTTAAATTATTAAATGTACACAATGAAGAGTATGGGGCCCAATACAGAGCATTGAGGAACACTGGTTTAGTCTAGGAGTATGATTCTCACTTAGGGTATGGGTACATATCCCGGACGAGCCCCCAATCATGTTACTTAGCAGCAGCATCACGATACACACATAAAATAAGGATGACTATTTCCTTCTGATAAGGGCTACATGCTTTAAATCAACACTTTGTCCTGTAGAGAAAATTTAATTTGAGGTAATCCTGATAAAGCCACGCTATTATTATTGTAACCTCGTTAAGATTAACCATGCATGAAAATGACTGCATCATCAGCATACATAACAATATTAGACAGTTGACACATCGTAAGTAAATCATTAAATTTACACACTGAAGAGTATTGGGCCCAATACTGAGCTTTGAGGAGCATTGGTTTAGTCTAGGTGTATGATTCTCATATAAGGTGCGAGAGGTCCGATGCTCATATCCCGGACGAGCCCCCAATTATGTTACGTAGTGGAAACACCACACTATGCACATAAAATAAGGATGACCCTCTCTTTCTTATAAGAGCTACATGCTTTAAATCAACACTTTCTCTTTTATAGATGAACATTTAATTTTAGGTAATCCTGATAAAGCCACGCTATTATTATGGTTATCTCGTTAACATTTTAAAATGCATGAAAATGACTGTATCATCAGCATACATAACAATATTGCACTGTTGACACATCATAAGTAAATCATTAAATTTACACACTGAAGAGTATCGGGCCCAAAACTGAGTTTTGAGGAACACCGGTTTGGTCTAGGGGTATGAATCTCGCTTGAGGTGCGAGAGTTTCCGGGTTCGTATCCTGGACGAGCCCCCAATTATGTCACATAGCGGAAGCCCCACATTACACACATAGAATAAAGATGACTTTCTATTTCCTGCTCCCTAAGCACACGTGCACAGGCCAAGTTTTCAAAAGGGTTAAAAATGTATTAAACATAAATATATATCAGTCAAAAACCAAGCTTGCAATGGAACTAAAGGCCAAAACAAAAAACAAGACAAGTTACGCTAACTAATTTTAAGCGCCTCTTACCTAAAACTGATAAAAGGAAAAAATAAAGATTTTAAACAAAACTAAAATTTTAATCTCGTTAACTACCCAATAAACAAGAGAAAAGGACCACTGCGGTCATTGCGTTTATGATTACTTGTGTAAAGGTAGAAGGAAAGGACTCAATTAAATTTAAGAACTTTGTAGAAAAATTGCAATTTAATAATAAGCACAACAAGCATGATCACGTAGCATGTTTCGCAAATATCCACAAATATATGAATGGTATTTTATGCTTTAGAAAACACATCTTTAAAAATGCACATCTTTAACTTGAGGGTCTGTTTCTAATGTCCAGCAGAACATTATATAACTCACAGCTCCTTCAGATAAGGGCTTCAAAAATAGTTCTGGAGAGAATACTCTTCTCATCTGTGTGTGTGCGCGCATATGTGTGTGTGTGAGAGGCCAATGCATCATGTCAAGAAAGCGTCCACTGGAGCATTTGAATTGGCTTTTGTGTGTGTTTTCTCCCTGCCTGAGGAACAGCTCCAAACTTCAGCGCTTCTGTGAGTTTCTGCCTCCGCAGCCGTCGCTCTGAAAGGTCCATTTTGTGTCTCGGATCACTCGACCATCAAAATGGAAGCGGCCTGGAAATGCAGCGTCCTTTAAAAACACTCGGAGACGCAGAGCAGATCTTTAAATCATCACGTCTGCAGATGCAGGAGAAACATCTGAGACGGACACCCAAGCTGGACAAAGAGGCGATTCAGGTGACGCCTCCAGACGCTCTTATTAATAACACAAGCATCCTTTGACATTCAGAATTATTCAAATTAAATCATCACATTACTCCGCACACAAACACACACACACACTCATGCAGACGTGGCCTTCGATCCATCAGATGCATAGAACGCATCAGAGATTAAATAAACTCAAACTTTTGATCCTAGACCACAAAACCAGTCAGAAATTAATGTTAATTTTAGAAAATTAGGATTTATGCACTATATATTAGACCTGCACAATATTCAAAAATATGGGATATCATTGTTAAGTATTGCGATAACCAGGGACGATTTTAGGATTCTTATAGATTTTTATTTTAGGGCAGCTCAGCACTTTATACGGTAAAAAAAATGTATATAAATACACACACACACACACACATATATATATACACACACACACACACACATATATATATATATATATATATATATATATATATATATATATATATGTGTGTGTGTATATATGTGTGTGTATATATATGTGTGTGTGTGTGTGTGTGTATTTATATACATTTTTGTATGTATTATATCATTTTTTAACCGTATAAGGAGCTGAGCTGCCCTAAAATAAAAATCTATAAATATAATAAATATAACACAAGGAGAACATGCAAACTCCACACAGATTTAATAACATGTTTAAATATACATTGTTTGTTATGATTTGTTTTAGAACTCAATGCAATGTTTATGTTATGTAAACTTTATTACAAAATAAAAGACTTAAAAGCAGCTCTAGTCTAAAATTCTTCTCTAAACATAATAAAATAAAAAAATATAATAATAATAATAATAATAATAATAAATACAAATAATAATGTAAAAATGTACATAATATCATTAATAATAAATAATGTAAAAGTATAACTTTAAAAATAATAAATTAAAATATTAATAATAAGATTTAAAAAATCTATGAATATGTAAAAAATAAATAAATAAATAATTAAATTAATAATAATAATAATAAAAATAAATGTAAAACTTAAATGAAAATAACAATAATAATAAAGTAATAATAAAATTAAATAATAGGTGGAAAAAAGAAGATAAAAGATAAAAAATAAAAATAAATGTAAAAAAAATTATTAAAATAACAACGATAATAATAATAAATTAAAATAATAATAATAAATTAAGCAATAATTAATAATAAAGTTAATAAATAGTTATAATTAAATAAATATTCACATACAACATGAGTTTCTTAACCCAACAGCTGTTATTATCTGAACCCTAGTGTGCATCTCACCCACTACATAGGGAGTGACTGAAGAGCTCTACACCTCAAGTGAGACTTCAGTAAACAATTTCAACACATCATTCAACTAACAAAACTATAAATCAAACACAGCAGCACACTATTTATGACAGAACTGTTGACTTGTGTCTGTTAATATGTGCTCAGTTCCCTGTATGCGTGTCCATACTGCTGATACTGGGATGTAAACAACAGCAAGAATTAAACACGTACTTGATATTTTTATCTCACTGACTATATAGGGAGCGACTAAAGAGCACTAAATTTGAAGTGAGATTTAAAGTATATATATATCTATATGTCTATGAGTGTAGACAGACAGGCTTGAGATTGTAATATTTAACTCTTTTACCCAACAATAAACACTAGCAATACTCGAATGTAAAAAAAAAAAACAGCATGTATTAAGAAGTTAGTGTACTAATAAATATATTTGGCCTATTTATACTGTCTTAACCACAGAAAACAACTGCTAAATCCTATAGAGAAAGGATAATTAGGTAGAATATATTAACAAACTGAATTTACCAGGTGGCTATACACACGTAAGCAGCATTAATAAAGATATTAGTCTAATACTTGAGTGTAAATGATCTGGAAATCTGAATATCCTTCTTCAGTTTCACCCTTTGCTAGTTTTTTTCTTTCTTCAGCTTAACATTTGCAGATCTATAATAGTCTAAATGCATTTTCTCATTAGTACAGACCAAAAACACAACAATAATTGATTGTTTTCACCAGCATTGATTAATAAAATAGTCAACCTGCAGTGAGTTCAGGGGCTTTCTTTACATTCTGTGCCTCCAATATGGCTGCCTGTTCATGCATCATGAAAACACTCAATAGTTTTATGTAAAAAGCAAGAAAAACCCAGTAATTTTAGCTCATTTTTGAAGTCTTTATATAGGGACATTATTTACACTGTTTAACCTGACCCTCAATGGTTCAGCATTAAAAATAAATCATGTCTTTGTGTGCATTCATTCATTTTCTGTGTTCAACAGGATAAAGAGACAATAAATGACGTGCAGTAAGAGATTTGATGCATATAACCCAGCTACAAAACTTCACAACATCATCATAAATTGATAGAGAAATGCTATTTTAATGCATAATAAAAATCATCACGATTTTAAACACTAGTGAACCGCAAAAACACAAACCAACACTAATAAACAGCATATAACCCAGCTCCAACACTTCACATCAGCCTCCAGATGAAAACACTACAGCTCTATCACTGACTGAAAAACATGCGAGTGTACATACACAATGTTAAACATAAATCTCATTAAAAACATACAAAACGTGGAGCGTTCCAAAATGGGTCAAACATGAACAAACATTGATTAGGTTTATTGATATTGACCCAACATTGAGTTAAAACACCCCAGCATTTTTGATACTAAAATATAGCACTTTACACATATATAGGTATTTTATACTCTCATGCGGAAGGTCACCGGTTCGATCCCAGCCCGGAGCGGGTTGGGTGTTGTACCGCTCCGAGCTGGGATCGAACCGGCGACCTTCCGCATGAGAGTCGGTTGCTCTAACAAGGAGCCTAAAGACCATGGCCTCTAGCATCTGTCGCTAGAGCACCTTTAGAGGTCAGAGGAGTGAGGTTTACCTGCACAGCACACACTAGCTGGCCTCCATTATATACACACACACACACACACACACACACACACACACACACACACACACACACACACACACACACACACACACACACACACACACACACACACACACACACACACACACACACACATATATATATATATATATATATATATAATTGAGTTACAATCATACTTAATAACAGATAAATGCATTTCAATTACTTAAATGTTCCATAATAAACATAAATATAAGCAATATAATAATAAGTTTATACATTAGTTTGACCACAAAAGCACACACTACTAAACTCAGCCATGTTAAATGCTAATAAACAGCATATAATGCATATAATCCAGCTCCAAACTAAACATCCAGATGAAAACACAACAGCTCCACCAAACTGACTGGAAAAGATGAGCGTTCACATACATTATTAAACATAAATCACATCAAAAACACCCCAAAGGTGGAGCATTTCAATATTTATTGGGTCAAATTTAGCCATCCATATTTGACCCAACATTGAGTTAAAACAGGCCAGCATTTTTGATACTGAACTGTAATACTATTAAAACATATAATTGAGTTACAATCACACTTGCTAACAGACAAATGCACTTTAATCGCTTAAATGTTCCATAATAAAATAAATATAACCAATATAATAACAATGCTATACACTAGTTTCACAGCAAACACACACACACACACACACACACCACTACACTCAGCCATGCTAAACGTTAATAAACAGCATATAATGCATATAACCCAGCTGCAACATCCAAAATTTGATCTCTGGAGTTTTTTCTAATGTAGATTGTGTCAAAGCAGCTTAACAGATGAAGTTCTGAAAAATTATATGAGTTTTCATACATTTATCTAAACATAAATCTCATTAAAAGCACCCAAAAAGTGGAGCATTTCAAAATGTGTTGGGTCAAACATGGACAAAACACAACAACATGGAGGTAACTTTTCCAGTTAAGCTTAAAATACATGTAATGGTTACGTTTGTCCATATTTGACATTGAGTAAAACAACCCAGCAGTTTTAGTGTATTAAATCTCATTATGATTTACTGAAGTATAACACTAATAAAAATTAATATTGAATTGCAAATCACACTTGCTACCAGACAAAATGCTATTTAATCCCTTAAAAATTCCATGATAATAGAAAAATCAGAATGTTGTTCACTAGACAACAGATGTTTGACAGCAAAAACCCACACTACAGTATACAAGCTCATCAATTTTCAAATTTAAACATACATTTATTTAAAAGCTGCCAAAAAGTTGAGCATTTCAAAATGTGTTGGGTTAAATATGGACACACAATGGGTAGGTGCATCCACATTTGACCCAAAACGGAGTTAAAATCACCCAAAACGTTTAGTGCATTATATCAACAACTAATATATAATGGAGTTGCAATGACACATGCCACCAGAAAATGCTATTTAATAGCATAATAAAATCATCACAATTACGCACAGTTTCACTGAAAAACCCACACTACTATACCCAACAACACAATCAAACTGACTGTAAGAGTTTTCATAATTTAAACATAAATATCACCCAATAGTTGGGTCAAATATGGACAACCAATGCTTAGGTTTGTCTTAGCATTAAGACACTACAGCTCCATTAAACTGACTGCACTGCGTTATCATTCATTTTTAAACATAAATATCATTAAAAGCGCTCAAAAGGGGGAGAAACAATGCTAAAGTTCCTCCATATTTGTAAATATATAACATAAAACGGAGTTGCAATCACTCTTGCTCCCAGAAAATGCAAATTAACTGCATATTAAAATAATCACGATTATATTAGTGAACAGCAGTTTCACAGCAAAATCACACACACGACCATACTCAACTCTAATAAACAGCATTTAATGCATATAACCCAGCTCCAAATCTGAACATCAACATCCAGATGAAAACTCTACAGCTCCATCACTGACTGAAAAAGCTGTAGAGCAGTTTTATATATATATATATATATATATATATATATATATATATATATATATATATATATATATATATTTATATATATATATATTTATATATATATATATATATATATATATATATATATATATATATATATATATATATATATATATATATATATATATATATTTATATATTTATTTATTTATTTATTCATTTATATATATATATATATATATATATATATATATATATATATATATATATATATATATATTATAATTTTTTTAACAGAAATCTTAGTAAAAACACTCAATAAGTTGAGCATTTCATAATGTGTTGGGTCAAATATGGACAAACAACGGCTAGGTTTGTTCATGTTTGACCCGACACGGAGTTAAAACAAGCCAGCTTTCTTAAGTGCATTAAATGTTATTATGATAAACTGAAATAACAATAAAAAATACAATTGACCAGCAAATCACTACAAAAACACACACTACTATACTCAACCGTACTAATAAACAGCGTATAACCCAGCTCTAAACTATACAACCAGATGAAAACACTACAGCTCTACCAAACTGACTGGACAACAGGAGCGTTTTCATACATTTTAAAACATAAATCTTATTAAAAACACACAGAAAGTGGAGAATTTCAATATTCTTTGGGTCAAATATGGACAAACAATGGTTAGGTTTGTATTAGCATGACAATAGCAGCTCTACCAAACTAAGTGCAAAAGCTGTAGTGCATTTCCTATATATTTTTAAAACCTAAAACTCATTAAAAGCACCCAAAAAGTGGAGTGTTTCAAATGTATTAGGTCAAATATGGACAAACAATGAATAGGTTTGTTCATGTTTGACCCAACACGGAGTTAAAACAGGACAGCTTTCATTAGTGTATTAAATATCAATATGATTTACTGAAATATAACATGTAAATGTAAAATACAACTGAACTGCAATCACAGAAAAAACAGAAGCTTCACGCAAAAACACACACTCAACCGTATTAAACGCTAATAAACGGCATACAACCCAGCTCTAAATTAAACATCCAGATGAAAACACTACAGCTCTACCAAACTGACTGGAAAAGATGAGAGTTTACATACATTATTAAATATAAATCCCATTAAAAACACCGAAAAAAAGTGGAGCATTTCAAAATGTTTTGGTTCAGATATGTACTAACAATGATTAGCATGACAATAACAGCTCTATCAAACTAACTGTAAAAGCTGTAGTGCATTTTTATATATTTATAAACATAAATCTCATTTAAAAACACCCGATAGGCTGAACTTTTCTAAATGTGTTGGGTCATATAGGGATAAACTACTGCTAGGTTTGTTCATGTTTGACCCAATACATAAGGCCACTTAATATAAAGTGGGACCTAACTACTATGTACTTACATCAAAAAATAAATACAATGTACTTACTGTTTTTATAATGTATTTGAGAACACTTGTGGTGCTTTTGATTTAGGATAGAGGTTGGGTTATGGACAGGTTTGGTGGTGTGGGTAGGTTTAAGGGTGGGTTAAGGTGTAAGAGATGGTCAACAGTGTATTTACAAATGTAATTACAGAAGTTAATTACAGATGTAATTACATACATGTATTTAATCAAGCATAAGTACACAGTAAATACATGTATTTACACAATAAGTACATTGTAACAAACTATTACTTCCTATGTAAGTACATATTAGTTAAGGCCACTTAATATAAAGTGGGACCCAGAACTCAAACAAACCTGTTTTCTTTAGTGTATTAAATATGATTTACTGAAATATAACAATAATAAACAATACAATTGGCCTGCAAATCCCACATGAACAGCAGTTTCACAGCTAAAACACACACTAGTACTATACTCAACGCTAATAAACAGCATATAACCCAGCTCTAAACTAAACATCTAGATCAAAACACTACAGCTCTACCAAACTGACTGGACAAGATGAGTTTACACACGTTTAAACAATAATATCAATAAAAACACCTAAAAAGTAGAGCGTTTCAGAATGTAATGGGTCAAATATGGTTAGGTTTGTCCATATTTGACCAAACATTGAGTGAAAAATACCCAGCATTATTCATACTGAAATTTAACACTAAAATCTATATATAATTGAGTTGCAATCACATTTGATAACAGTACATGCATTTTAATTGCTTACATGTTCCATAATAAAATAAATATAACCAATATAATAATAATAGTATACACTAGCTTTACCACAGACACACACTACTACACTCAGCCATGCTGAAGACTAATAATCAGCATATAATGCATATAACCCAGCTCCAAAAAAAACAGCCAGATCAAAACAATACAGCTCCACCAAACTGACTGGAAAAGAGGAGTTTACATATATTATTCAACCTAAATCAAATCAAAAGCACCAAAAAAGTGGAGCGTTTCAAAAATTATTTGGACAAATATGGACAAACTTTACCATCCATATTTGACCCAATATTGAGTTAAAACAGCCCAGCGTTTTTGATACTGAAATTAAGCACTGAAATCTATATATAATTGAGCTGCAATCACACTTAATAACTGACAAATGCTATTTAATTGCTTACGTTCTATAATAAAAATGAATATAACCAATATAATAATACATGTATACACTAGTTTCACAACAATGGACACATACTTCTACACTCAGCCATGCTAAAGACTAGTAAGCAGCATATAACCTAGCTACAAAGTCCCACAGATACATCCAGATGAAAACACTACAGCTCATTAATTATTAAACAAAATATATTCAAAGCAGAAAAAAGTGGAGTGTTTCAAAATTTGATGGGTCAAATATAGACAAACAATGGTTAAGTTTGTCCAAATTCTAGTCAACATTGAGTTAAAACAGCCCAGCATTTTTATACTGAGATTTAATACTAATAAAAATATAATTGAGTTGCAATCACACTTGATAACAGATAAATGCACTTTAATTGCTTAAATGTTCCATAATAAAAATAAATATAACCAATATAATAATAATTGTATACACTAGCTTCACCACAAACACGCACTACTACACTGAGCCATGCTAAATGCTAATAAACAGCATATAATGCATATAACCCAGCTCCAAACTAAACATCCAGATCAAAACAATACAGCTCCACCAAACTGACTGGAAAAGATTAGCATTTACATACAATTTTAAACCTAAATCTAAGTTTACACCCAATAAGTGGAGCGTTTCAAAACACAGTGAGTCAAATATGGAAAAACAATGGTTAAGTTTGTCCATATTTGACCCAACATTGAGTTAAAACAGCCCAGCGTTTTTTATACTGAGATTTAATACTATTAAAACATATAATAGAGTTGCAATCACACTTGATAACTGATAAGTGCACTTTAATTGCTTAAATGTTCTATAATAAAAATAAATATAACCAATATAATAATAATGCTATACACTAGTTTCACAGCAAACACACACACTGAAGAGTGTTGCATGCAGAACTGTTGCAATTTGTTCGTGTTGAATTTAAACAAACAAATTAAGTTTAGTAATGTTCAACTTAATTTGTTTGTTTAAATTCAGCCCAAATAAATTGTTTACAACCTCTTAATGTAAAGAAATTGAGTAAATCCAAGGAATCATCTTTGAATAATTTTTTTTCAGTGTAAACTCAGCCATGCTAAATGCTAATAAACAGCATATAATGCATATAACCCAGCTCCAAACTAAACATCCAGCTGAAAACACAACAGCTCCACCAAACTGACTGGACAAGAGGAGCGTTTACATACATAAATCTCATTAAAAACACCCCAAAAGTCAAGCATTTCAATATTCTTTGGGTCAAACATGGACAAACAATGGTTAGGTTTGTGTTAGCATGACAATAGCAGCTCTAGCAAACTAACTGCAAAAGCTGTAGTGCATTTTGCTCATATTTAAACACATCTCTCATTAAAAGAGTTTACAGTGCGTCTCCTGCAATGCTTTGGTGTGGATCTTCATGAAAGTGGGTCAGCGGTGAGCTTGGACCATGAGCCATCGCTGTGTGCTCAACAGTTGCATAAGACGGCTTTCAGCTTTTCCAGGTCAGACACTCCAGCAGATCATTAGACTGAAACTGCAGCAGAAACACCACTCAAGGAGATGCCTTTAGAGGAGCTCTGGATATATATACACTGATGCAAATCCACCAGAAGTCATGCATGTGTTTTATTAGAGCCAAACATGAGGAGGAATGTTCTCAGAAACCTCCGAGAACCACCAGACGGAGTCTTAAAACTGCAGTAACCTTCATCTGAGGGAACCTGTTTGCCCTGACATGGGAGACGTGCCACCATTTTGAGCTCCTCTGGCCTGCGTCTGTCGCATTGAGAGTGTGTGTGTGTGTGTGTGTGGTGCGCTGTCTTTGTCAGCAGGATTTCACAGTGGCCAGAGCGATTGCAGAAGGACACACACACACACACACACACACCAAAAAGCTCTGATGGTGTGCAACACGTCACAACGCATGTCAGATTATTCATCTTAAAATCCAGACAAGAGCAGAAAATCACTTTCACTTCCAAACCAGCAGATCCACACACACACACACACACACACACACACACACACACACACAGGTGCATAAAGGGAAGTGAATAAACACAACTAAAAAAAGTTGAGCATTGATAAATGCACGGGTTTGGTGATGGACACCAGCATTTGACAACACTGAAATGACTCTGAATGCATGAAATAATAATAATATTATTATTATTAAACATCTCCTAAAATAGTGGAGGATCTGACTGTAGGCCAGCAGTGTTGAAGCTCCCCTCACACACACACACTCACACAGACACACTCAACAAACTCTAAGCTCCAGCTAAAGCTTCACAAACATCACGATTTAAGCACACACACGGCCTCAAACTACCAGAGAAGGAGATAAAAGTGCAGCGTAAACGCGAAGCGTGTCGCCGACGCCTCGCTCGCGACGCGTCCAGCTCCATGCAGCGGCCAGCAGGAGAAACTCAACCTTTGTTCTCCAGCGAGACTCCATTTTTATCTGGAGGAACCGTCCGTGTCATTCTACACCTGCGGGGAGCAGCACCTGGAGCCCGGCGCGGGAACAGAAAAACAAGCCGATTTTCATCGCGTCGCCCACATTTGTAGCGCGTCACGTCACGAGAGCGTAGCGCGCGTCGCGTCAGTCTGTCTGGCTGACTAATGGAGCTCCAAATCCGCGCAATGGCTTCCAGCTCGCCGCACAACGCGTCCCTCAAACGCCCTCGAAAGCTCTGGAGGACCCGCGCGTTTTCTGAAGGATTCCGTGGAGACGCGAGTGCCTGTTACCATGCAGGTCGGCTCTCCATTAGAGAAAAAACCGCGATCGTGAAGCGTCAATATATCTGCTGAAACCGAATACTCACGGCTGGATCCTGGATCTTCTGCGAAGTTGTTCCCGGTCTAGATCTGCAGTATATTCGCCATCTTCGCTGCTCCTTCTTCTTCTTCTTCTCCTCCTCCTCCTCCTTCTTCTTCTTCTTCTTCTTCTTCAGTACGGCAGCTGCAGATGACCTGAGCTCCGGCTGTCTCTGAATAATGAGCAGCCTCAGAGACAAGGAAGACAATCTGCTAAGCAGGCAACACAAAGAAGTTTTGGAGTCTAGCAAGCACCAGAGGGTGCACAAGAGTTTGCGATGAGACAGTGAGACAGGAGGAAGGTCCACAGAGCCGCTCATGACTCCAGCAGTAATGGAGATCAGACATGGAGCCCCTGGCGGCGCTTATGACACGTTATGATGAGCATATGAGCAGACGCGTCATTACCGCTTCATTATAGACCCTCCCGCGCGCGCACACTTCTCCATCACCGAGGAGCAGTCATTACTCTGCGCTCATGAGCTGGAGATCGGCTCCATAAACACACACTCATGGTGGCATTGCTAAATACGTTGTAAGAACGTTTCTCCAACGTTCCTGTAAACATTAAAGGGACAGTTCACCTCAAACTAATTATAATTTACTCACTCTAGTCTCAAACACGTCTGAGTTTCTTCTGTTGAACACAAAGGATGATATATTGAAGAAACCAGTAACCATTGACTTCCTTTGTTTTTCCTACTATTGAAGTCAATGGTTACCGGTTTTAAAATGTGTATTTTTGTTTGTTCAATAGAAAAAGGAAACTCATAAAGGTGTTGAAGCACTCTTGGGGGAGTTAAAAGAACATGCAGTTTCATCTTTATATTTAAAATAAACAAATAAAAGCTCAGAATAATAAAACCTTCTGGTGGTTCATTCTGCTGTGGCGACCCCTGATAAGTAAAGGGACTAAGCTAAAGGAATGAATAAAACCTTCTGTGATGTAAAATAAAATTTTTAGTGATATTTAATAGTCTAATAAAGGCCGGATCATTCTGAATTATCTTGTCCAGTTCTGTGAACAGCTCATGAGCTGCTGCAGATCAGCTTCATAAACATGGTGGCAGTTCCGCTTCTTGATAAATACGTTGTAATAATGTTTCTCCAACGTTCCTGTAAACATTAAAGGGACAGTTCACCTAAAACTAAACATAATTTACTCACTCTAGTCTCAAACACGTCCGAGTTTCTTCTGTTGAACACAAATGATGATATATTGAAGAAACCAGTAGCCATTGACTTCCATTGTTTTTCCTACTATTGAAGTCAATGGTTACCGGTTTTAAAATGTGTATTTTTGTTTGTTCAATAGAAAAAGAAAATTCATAAAGGTGTTGAAGCACTCTTGAGGGAGTTAAAAGAACATGCAGTTTCATCTTTATATTTAAAATTAAACAAAAAAAATCTCAAAATAATAAAACTTCTGGCGGTTCATTCTGCAGTGGCGACCCCTGATAAATAAAGGG
This sequence comes from Danio rerio, assembly GCF_052040795.2. Lineage (NCBI taxonomy): Eukaryota > Metazoa > Chordata > Actinopteri > Cypriniformes > Danionidae > Danio > Danio rerio. The sequence continues at coordinate 674,589 of NC_141041.1, forward strand.
ACTGAGCTAAAGGAATGAATAAAACCTTCTGTGATGTAAAATATTTTTGGTGACATTTTAAGAGTCCAATAAAGGCCAGATCATTTAGAATTAATGTAAACATCTGTACCTTTTGAGTGAATCTTGTCCAGTTCTGTGAACAGCTCATGAGGTGCTGCAGATCGGCTTCATAAACATGGTGGCAGTTCCGCTGCTTGATAAATACGTTGTAATAATGTTTCTCCAACGTTCCTGTAAACATTAAAGGGACAGTTCACCTAAAACTAAACATAATTTACTTACTCTAGTCTCAAACATGTCTGAGTTTCTTCTGTTGAACACAAAGGATGATATATTGAAGAAACCAGTAACCATTGACTTCCATTGTTTTTCCTACTACTGAAGTCAATGGTTACCGGTTTTAAAATGTGTATTTTTGTTTGTTCAATAGAAAAAGGAAACTCATAAAGGTGTTGAAGCACTCTTGAGGGAGTTAAAAGAACATGCAGTTTCATCTTTATATTTAAAATTAAACAAATAAAAGCTCAGAATAATAAAACCTTCTGGCGGTTCATTCTGCAGTGGCGACCCCTGATAAGTAAAGGGACTAAGCTGAAGGAATGAATAAAACCTTCTGTGATGTAAAATAAAATTTTTAGTGACATTTAATAGTCTAATAAAGGCCAGATCATTCTGAATTATCTTGTCCAGTTCTGAGAACAGCTCATGAGGTGCTGCAGATCGGCTTTATAAACATGGTGGCAGTTCCGCTGCTTGATAAATACGTTGTAATAATGTTTCTCCAACGTTCCTGTAAACATTAAAGGGACAGTTCACTTAAAACTAAACATGATCTACTCACTATAGTCTCAAACTCTGAGTTTCTTCTGTTAAACACAAAGGATGATATATTGAAGAAACCAGTAGCCATTGACTTCCATTGTTTTTCCTACTATTGAAGTCAATGGTTACCGGTTTTAAAATGTGTATTTTTGTTTGTTCAATAGAAAAAGGAAACTCATAAAGGTGTTGAAGCACTCTTGGGGGAGTTAAAAGAACATGCAATTTCATCTTTATATTTAAAATTAAACAAATAAAAGCTCAGAATAAAACTTCTGGCGGTTCATTCTGCTGTGGTGACCCCTGATAAGTAAAGGGACTGAGCTAAAGGAATGAATAAAACCTTCTGTGATGTAAAAATATTTTTAGTGACATTTTAAGAGTCCAATAAAGGCCAGATAATTTAGAATTAATGTAAACATCTGTACCTTTTGAGTGAATCTTGTCCAGTTCTGTGAACAGCTCATGAGGTGCTGCAGATCGGCTCCATAAACATGGTGACAGTTCCGCTGCTTGATAAATACGTTGTAATAATGTTTCTCCAACGTTCCTGTAAACATTAAAGGGACAGTTCACCTAAAACTAATTATAATTTACTCACTCTAGTCTCAAACTCTGAGTTTCTTCTGTTAAACACAAATGATGATATATTGAAGAAACCGGTAACCATTGACTTCCATTGTTTTTCCTACTACTGAAGTCAATGGTTACCGGTTTCAAAATGTGTATTTTTGTTTGTTCAATAGAAAAAGGAAACTCATAAAGGTGTTGAAGCACTCTTGAGGGAGTTAAAAGAACATGCAATTTCATCTTTATATTTAAAATTAAACAAATAAAAGATCAGAATAATAAAACTTCTGGCGGTTCATTCTGCAGTGGCGACCCCTGATAAGTAAATGGACTAAGCTAAAGGAATGAATAAAACCTTCTGTGATGTAAAAACATTTTTGGTGACATTTTAAGAGTCCAATAAAGGCCAGATCATTTAGAATTAATGTAAACATCTGTACCTTTTGAGTGAATCTTGTCCAGTTCTGTGAACAGCTCATGAGGTGCTGCAGATCAGCTTCATAAACATGGTGGCAGTTCCGCTGCTTGATAAATACGTTGTAATAATGTTTCTCCAACGTTCCTGTAAACATTAAAGGGACAGTTCACTTAAAACTAAACATAATTTACTCACTCTAGTAAATCTCAAACATGTCTGAGTTTCTTCTGTTGAACACAAAGGATGATATATTGAAGAAACCAGTAACCATTGACTTCCATAGTTTTTCCTACTACTGAAGTCAATGGTTACCGGTTTTAAAATGTGTATTTTTGTTTGTTCAATAGAAAAAGGAAACTCATAAAGGTGTTGAAGCACTCTTGAGGGAGTTAAAAGAACATGCAGTTTCATCCTTATATTTAAAATTAAACAAATAAAAGCTCAGAATAATAAAACCTTCTGGCGGTTCATTCTGCAGTGGCGACCCCTGATAAATAAAGGGACTAAGCTGAAGGAATGAATAAAACCTTCTGTGATGTAAAATAAAAATTTTGGTGACATTTAAGAGTCCAATAAAGGCCAGATCATCCTGAATTATCTTGTCCAGTTCTGTGAACAGCTCATGACCTGCTGCAGATCAGCTTCATAAACATGGTGGCAGTTCCGCTGCTTGATAAATACGTTGTAATAATGTTTCTCCAACGTTCCTGTAAACATTAAAGGGACAGTTCACCTAAAACTAATTATAATTTACTCACTCTAGTCTCAAACTCTGAGTTTCTTCTGTTAAACACAAAGGATGATATATTGAAGAAACCAGTAGCCATTGACTTCCATTGTTTTTCCTACTATTGAAGTCAATGGTTACCGGTTTCAAAATGTGTATTTTTGTTTGTTCAATAGCAAAAGGAAACTCATAAAGGTGTTGAAGCACTCTTGAGGGAGTTAAAAGAACAAGCAGTTTCATCTTTATATTTAAAATAAACAAATAAAAGCTCAGAATAATAAAACTTCTGGCGGTTCATTCTGCTGTGGTGACCCCTGATAAGTAAAGGGACTGAGCTAAAGGAATGAATAAAACCTTCTGTGATGTAAAATATTTTTGGTGACATTTTAAGAGTCCAATAAAGGCCAGATCATTTAGAATTAATGTAAACATCTGTACCTTTTGAGTGAATCTTGTCCAGTTCTGTGAACAGCTCATGAGGTGCTGCAGATCAGCTTCATAAACATGGTGGCAGTTCCGCTGCTTGATAAATACGTTTTAATAATGTTTCTCCAACGTTCCTGTAAACATTAAAGGGACAGTTCACCTAAAACTAAACATGATCTACTCACTCTACTCTCAAACTCTGAGTTTTTTCTGTTAAACACAAAGCATGATATATTGACGAAACCGGTAACCATTGACTTCCATTGTTTTTCCTACTATTGAAGTCAATGGTTACCGGTTTTAAATTTTTGTGTGAATAATAGAAAAAGGAAACTCATTAAGCATTTATGAAAGGATTAATGTGAGTATAAAGACAAATCCCATTTATCTTTTTGTGTTATGGAAACTGCACTGTAAACTGTTCTCTGAATTTCCTGAAGTGAGTAAAATATTAAATTCTCTGCGCTTAAGACACGTTTTGATGAGCAGACGCATCATTACTGCTTCATTATACCTCCTATGCTGCAGTTGTCCATCACCGAGGAGCAGTCATTACTCTGCGCTCATGTGCTGCAGATCGGCTCCATAAACACACACTCATGACGGCATTGCTAAATACGTTGTAAGAATGTTTCTCCAACAATCCTGTAAACATTAAGGGGACAGTTCACTCACAACATTTTTTGTCATCATTCACTCCCTCGTCTCAGATCTGTTTGTCTTTTGCTAAACACTTCGGGCTACTGAAGAATGTAGGAAATCGGTAACTATTGACTTCCATTGTTTTTCCAAGTGAAGTCAATGGTTACCGGTTTCAAAATGTGTGTGTGTGTTTTTTACAGATTAAGCTTTATTATTATTCAACTGTTCCTTAAAAATAACAAAAAATCAGAGGAATAAAACCTTCTGTGATGTAAAAATGACATTTCTGTCCTGACATTTTTACAATCTTATCAAAGCCTGATAATTCTGAATTAATGGAATCATTTGCACCTTCTGAGTGAGTCTGGTTTTTGCTGTAAAATAAGAATATCTTCCTGTATTATATTGCTTGTTTTAAAGAAAAACTCACTTAATTTCAACTCATTATTTCTGAAAACCGGCAGGACGAGGGCTCAGTGGTTAGCACTGTGGCCTCATATCAAGAAGGTCACTGGTTCGAGTCCCGGCTGGGTCAGTTGGTGTTTCTGTGTGGAGTTTGCATCAACTAAATTGGCCGTAGTGTATGAGTGAGTGTGTGTGTGTTTGTGTGTGTGTGTGTGTGAGAGAATGAGTGTGTATGGGTGTTTCCCAGTACTGGGTTGCAGCTGGAAGGGCATCCGCTGTGTAAAACATCTGCTGGAACAGTTGGCGGTTCATTCCGCTGTGGTGACCCCTGACGAATAAAGAGATTAAGCTGAAGGAAAGTGAATAAATGAATGACTGATTTCTTGAAACTAGACTATATGTATTACTTGTCAAAATGCTCCTTGATTTAAGAATCTTTAGATATTTGGACTAGAAACAAGACGAAAGATCAGTAAGAAAAGCATTTTTTTTTTGCAGTGAAATACAGTACCTTCAGTCTTCAAACTGCACATTTGATGTAACAACAAATTCTGCGGAAAATTTCACAAGTTCTGACTTGGGCTACACGATATTGGAAAAAATTGTCCATAAAAGTCATTAAACATCACAGATATTAATTTGGATTTCATATACTACCAGCATGCAAAAGCTAAGAAGAAGATAAAGATATCAAGTTGCAGCATTGGATTAATACAAGTAATAATGCCTTAGAAAAACTGTTTAAGGTTGTTCAAACACGTTCAAGCATTCATTCACTCATTCATTCATTCATTCATTCATTTATTCATTTATTCATTCACTCATTTATTTATTAATTAATTAATTAATTTATTTATTTATTTATTTATTTATTGAATTTTTTTTATTTTATTTTGTTTTATTTAATTAAATTTTATGTATTTATGTATTTATTTTGTTATTAAGTTAATTTTATGTTATTTTATGTATTTATGTATTTATTTAATTTAATTAATTAATAACAGTTTTTAATTTAATTTATGTATTTATTATTATGTATTTTTTATTTTTAAAATTAAATTAAATTAAATTAAATTAAATTAAATTAAATTTAATTTAATTTAATTTAACTTAACTTAACTTAACTTAACTTAACTTAATTTAATTTAATTTAATTTAATTTAATTTAATTTAATTTAATTTAATTTTCATTCATTCATTTTGTCTCAGCTAAATCCCTTTATTCATCAGGGATTGCCACTGCGAAATGAACCACCATCTATTCCAGAATATGTTTAACACAGTGGATGCCCTTCCAGCTGCAACCCACTACTGGGAAACACCCATACACACTCATTCTCTCTCTCTCTCTCTCACACACACACACACACACACACACACATTCATACACTATGGCCAACTTAGTTCACCAATTCCCCTATAGCGCATAGGACTGTGGAGGAAACCAGAGCACCTGGAGGGAACCCACACCAACACGGGGAGAACATGCAAACTCCACACAGAAACACCAACTGACCCAGCCGAGGCTTGAACCAGCGATCACAGGATGGTGAATAATTCTGACTTAAACCATAACTAGATGTGTACATTGCAATATCAATGCTGAAACCGTATATTGTGCAGCCCTGGAGAAGACTCTGAAGATCACTGAACAACATGGTGTTCTCTAGCCCACTGCGGATCATTGAGAGAGCATTAATCCGCCGTTATCAGGGTGTGTGAGCTGATGAAGAATGAACACACATTTATAGACGCCGCTTCATTCTCATTCCCTCTGCATGCGAGACGTTTCTCTGTATTTCTGAAATACACACACTTGTTTTCTCGCGTCGTCTCTCCATCCGCAGACGCTCGACACTGTGCTTAATTACATTCTGAGCTGCTCTTAAACACTAATTCATAAATCATAAGTCAATGAGTCTGAGTGACAGCCAACACCAATAAAGCACGACAGAATCATAAATCATCGACGCGGGATTCGTCTGCTGTGTGTGTGTGTGTGTGTTTTTGCAGTGAAAGTCATTAAACATCATAGATATTTGGATTTTACCAAATGCATGCAAAAGCTATGAAGAATATATTAAAAGATATCAAGTTGCAAACTGTTTACGGTACTCCAAAAAAGTTCAGTCAATTATCTATCTATCTATCTATCTATCTATCTATCTATCTATCTATCTATCTATCTATCTATCTATCTATCTATCTATCTATCTATCTATCTATCTATCTATCTATCTATCTATCTATCCATCCATCCATCCATCCATCCATCCATCCATCCATCCATCCATCCATCCATCCATCCATCCATCTATCTATCAATTTATTTATTTAAATAATTTATAATTTTTTGTCTATTTATTTTTTTGTTTATTTATTTAAATTTTTTATTAAGTAATTTTGTCATTTTATTTTTCATGTATGTATTAATTTAATTTACTTATTTATTTATTTATTTTTAATTTTTTTATTTATGTATATATTTATTAATTTATTTTTTTTTGTTTTTATTTTTTAAAATGTATTTTATTTTAATTAATTTAATTTAATTTAACTTTATTTTATTTTATTTTGTATTTATTTATTGTGAGCCGAGCATCTGAATGTGTCAGCAGAAATGGAGACTCATCAGAGCAGCAACGTTTCTCCAATCTTCTATTGTCCAGTTTTGGTGAGTCTGTGTGAATTGTAGCCTCAGTTTCCTGTTCTTAGCTGACAGGAGCGGCACCCGGTGTGCTCTTCTGCTGCTGTAGCCCATCCGCCTCAAGGTTGGCCGTGTGCTGATCTGAGATCCAGAATGCGCATATAGAAACATTGTCAATATTATTATTGTAATTAAAGTTACCCCATAAGACTCTTCACCTGATAAAGGTTAAATCATCAGAAAACAGAGTCCAGTGTCTACATGAAGAGAATGAGAGCTGTTAGCGCCGAGTCTCAGGTCAGCTGTAAATCTTCATTATCTGCTGGACTTCTCCGCTTCATGTTTCAGGTAAATATTTGGACACAAAGGCAGGTGTAACCGAGCGCTGGCCTTGTGAGGGGATGATGATGACTTACTGTAGTATTTCCCCTCAGGACTCTCAGTTTCACCTCATTAAATGTGTTTCCTCAACAGCAGATCTACAGTACACACATGCAGAGATTACTGTGTTTACACCTGAAGAGCTGCATGAAGACACCTTCAGGACAGTTGCACATAGTGAATTCAACAAACTCTGGGTCACGGAGTAAGACTGGGGTTGACAAAACCACACAAATGAAGCCATCCTGGGTGCGATCAGGGTCAGTGGGTTCACTGTGAGGGATTTACACATTCTCTGTTAACTCTGGCTTTGAGATTAACTGTGGACTGCAGAGGAGATTTGTTGAGTTTGATCTGAGATCTGTGTGGGTCAGCTCTGTTATGGCCTGATCTGAGATCTGTGTGGGTCAGCTCTGTTATGGGCTGATCTGAGCTGTTTTTAGCTGATCTGTGTGGGTCAGATGTTTTAGTTGATCTGAGATCTGTGTGGGTCAGATGTTTTGGGCTGATCTGAGATCTGTGTGGGTCAGATGTTTTGGGCTGATCTGAGATCTGTGTGGGTCAAATGTTTTGGGCTGATCTGAAATCTGTATGGGTCAAATGTTTTGGGCTGATCTGAAATCTGTATGGGTCAAATGTTTTGGGCTGATCTGAAATCTGTATGGGTCAGTTGTTTTGGGCTGATCTGAGATCTGTGTGGGTCAGATGTTTTGGGCTGATCTGAGATCTGTGTGGGTCAGATGTTTTGGACTGATCTGAGATCTGTGTGGGTCAGATGTTTTGGGATAATCTAAGACAGGGATGGGCAAACCCGGTCCTGGAGGGCCGGTGACCTGCACAGTTTAGCTCCAACACTAATCAAACACACCTGAACAAG
>NC_141041.1:685000-697500 GCF_052040795.2 Danio rerio
TTAGATGAAACTTAAAGCATAGAGCATCTGATCTGACTGAATGAAATGATCCTTCATTCTCAAGTCACAAAATCTAAAATGAACTAATACATTTCATTTTACTCTACGTCTAATGTAATGTTAAGTTAAACTGAAACACCAGAGAAATTTGCAGAAAAACAGCACAAACATCTTCAGGTCTCTGTCATAATTGTGTTATAATATTATCATTTATTAAAACACACACTAATCCTACTCTAAAATCAACCCTTAAAGGAAATAATCAGCAATTTTTCATTCTCAAAATACTTAATTCTCTGTCATTTATGAGCCGTTTTCCTCATGGGGACCAAAAATGTAATGTAAGGTAATAAAAAATCTGGTATTGCTATACTTGTGGGGACATTTACAGTGCATTTGAAAAGTCAAAGTGCTGTCATAAGAGCCTGTTAAACATTTCACTAATGTTATGTACAGTGCATGCGGGATGTATTGATAGCGCTTCACTTATTCTACATTTGTTTATGTTACAGTCTTATTCCAAAATGGATTGATTTCCTCAACATTCTACACACAATCCCCCATAATGACAATGTGAAGAAAGAGTTTTTTAATTGTTGCAAATTTATTAAAATTAAAAAAGCTGATAAATCAGATGTACATCAGTATTCACAGGCTTTGCTCGACACTTTGTTGATGCTCCTTTGGCAGTGATTACAGCCTCAAGTCTTCCTGAATGTGATGCTTGAGCTCTGCACAGCTGTCTTTGGGAATTTCTGCCCGTTCCTCTTTGCAGCACCTCTCGAGCTCTATCAGGTTGGATGGGAAGTGACGGTGTACAGCCGTTTTCTGATCTCTCCAGAGATGTTCAATAGGATTTAGGTCTGGGCTCTGGCTGGGCCACTAAAGCACATTCGCTGTGTTGTTGTTGTGCCGCTCCATTGATATGTTGGCGGTGTGCTTTGGGTCATTGTCCTGCTGGAAGATGAAGCGTCGCCCCAGTCTGAGGTGGAGAGCACTCTTGTGCAGGTCTTCATTCAGGATGTCTCTGTACATCGCTGCATTCATCTTTCCCTCTATCCTGACTAGTCTTCCAGCTCCTGCTGCTGAAACACATCCCCACAGCATGATGCCAACACCACCATGCTTCACTGTAGGGATGCTGTTAGCCTGCTGATGAGCGCCGCCTGCTGTTCTCCAAACGTAACGCCTGGCGTTCACTCCAAACAGTTCAGTTTGAGTCTCATCAGAGCAGAGAGTTTAGTTTCTGATGCTCTGAGAGTCCTTCAGATGGTGAACTCCAGGCGGGGAGTGTCTTCCCTCTGGCCGCTCTACCATACAGATGCCTGATTGGTGGATTGCTGCACAGATGGTTGTCCTTCTGTAAGGTTCTCCTCTCTCCACAGAAGAGCGCTGGAGCTCAGACAGAGTGACCATCGGGTTATTGATCACCTGACTGAGGCTCTTCTCCCCCGATCACTCAGCTTAGATGGCCGGCCAGCTCTAGGAAGAGTCCTGGGGGTTAAACATCTTCCACTTACGGATGATGGAGGCCGCTGTGCACAGTGGAACTTTCAGAGCAGCAGAAATGTTTCTGTAAGCTTCCCCAGCCTTGTGCATCCAGACAACCTTGTCTCTGAGCTCTACAGACAATTCCTTTGTCTTCATGCTTGGTTTGTGCTTTGACAGCACTGTCAACCCTGGGCTCTTATATAGACAGGTGAAGCCTTTACAGATCATGTCCAATCAGCTGAATTGAGCACAGGTGAACTCCAATGAAGCTGCTGAAACATCTCCAGAATGATCAGAGGAGACAGAATGAAGCTGAGCTCCATGTAGAGCTTCACGCCAAATCCTGTGAATACTGATGTACATGTGATTTTACAGCTTTTTATTTTTTTTATAAATTTGCAGCAATTTGTAAAACTCTTTCTTCACATTGTCATTATGGGGGATTGTGTGTAGAATGTTGAGGAAATCAATCAGTTTAATCCATTTTGGAATAAGACAACATAACATGTAACAAGCACTATCAATACCTCCCGGATGCACTGTATATAACATTAGTGAAATGCTGGACAGCATTTATACAGCATTAGAACAACATCTTCATTCATTCATTCATTTTCTTTTTGGCGTGGTCCCTTTATTAATCCGGGGTCGCCACAGCGGATTGAACCGCCAACTTATCCAGCACGCTTTTACACAGCAGATTGCCCTTAGCATCTCTGGGAAACATCCACACACACTCATTCACATTCACACACACTCATGCGCTACAGACAATTTAGCCTACCCAATTCACCTGTACCGCATGTGTTTGGACTGTGGGGGAAACCGGAGCACCCGGAGGAAACCCAAGCGAACGCAGGGAGAACATGCAAACTCCACACAGAAACACCAACTGACCCAGCCAAGGCTCGAACATGCGACCCGGCAACCTTCTTGCTGTGAGGAGACAGCACTCCCTACAGCGCCACTGCGTCACCTAGTACAACATCTTACTAAACTTAGTTTTACTCATAAGTTAACATTCTTTGAACATTCTGGAACGCTCCTATGATGTGATTGCTTAAAGTTTACACTCTTTGAACAGTACGAATTACTTTACTTTCAGCAATCACGTCAAAAGAGCATTCCAGGAATGTCCACAAAATGTTTTCTCAATGTTATGAGAATGTTTATGAAGTAAAGACACTTCACCAATGCTCCGGTTAAATCATGACAACTTTATATCTGAATGGGCTCCGTATATCCAAAACATACACTATTATAACTTTTAAAAATGTCATATTTTTATTGTGCAGCTACTTTCGAGAACATCATTAGCTTTGAAGAAGGCTCCTGTTATGATAATGAATGATCATTTGTTCATAACCCTGACATAACCTTTACTTAAAGCACTAAAGATGTTCCCTGTTCCCTTACGTGAATAAGAACACACCGTTAGAACACACCGTTAGAGAGTGTGTTGTGGGAATGCTGGAATGATGGTCGGCTTTCATCCATCCTGAAGACGAGCTCATTTTCCTGAAACTGCTGAATCCAAATGCTGAATCAACAGAGAGAAACACACACACACAGAAAGAGAGAGAGAGTTCATCCATCAGCAGCAGCCCAGCTCACTGCAGGACACACACACACACACACACACAATATAGGCAAACACACTCCTATATCAATACACTGAATGCACACACGCACTTATACAGTACGCACACATTTATGCAGGAAGCAAACACACACACAGATTATATATATACTACACTTTACTAGTACCGTGTTGGACCCCATTTGCCTTCAGAACTGCTTTAACTCTTGGTGTTGTAGTTTCAACAAGCTACTGGAGATATTCCTCAGAGATTTTGCTCCATATTGTCATGATAGCATCACACAGTTGCTGCAGATTTGTCGGCTGCAGATCCATGATGCCAATCTCCCGTTCCACCACATCCCAAAGCTGCTCTATTGGATTGAGCTCTGGTGACTGTGGAGGCCATTTGAGTACAGTGAACTCATCGTCATGTTCAAGAAACCAGTCTGAGATGATTGAGCTTTATGACATGCTGCGTTATCCTGCTGGAAGTAGCCATCAGAAGATGGAGACACTGTGCTCATAAAGGGATGGACATGGTCAGCAGCAATACTCAGGTAGGCTGTGGCGTTGACAACATGCTCAATTGGTACTAATGGACCCAAGAAAATATCCCCCACACTTAGAGATGGTTGTGCGTGAAAATCCCAGTAGATCAGCAGTTTCTGAAATACTCAGAGCAGCCCGTCCGGCAGCAACAACCATGCCACATTCAACGTCACTTTTATCCACCTTCTTCCCCATTCTGATGCTCACTTTGACCTGCAGCAGATCATCTTGACCATGTGTACATGCCTAAATGCATTGAGCTGCTGCTGCCATGTGATTGACTGATTATAAATCTGCGTTAATGAGCAGTAGGACAGGTGTACCTAATAAAGTGGCCGCTGAGTGTATATACATACAATATACACACGCAATACACAATAAACACTACCCTCTCTCTCACACACACACACACACATACACACTCGCACATAAATACAAACCACACACACACACACACACACACATGTGTTTTTTTACAGAAACACACTCTCCTACCTGTTTGCACCAGAAACTTTCATGTAAACAATTGTGCAATTCTTGGCATGCTTTTCGCAGGTGAGTGGGCTTAACAAACCACCTGTAGGACTCTATAGCGCAGCTGATGATATTAAATTAATTTCACAAATCGATTAATTTTGCAACATGAACACTTTATAACTGTGAATAATGCTGACTTTAGTTGGCCAAAGAGAGAAGCTGATCATAACACAGCACTCATAAGTGAACACATTATTAGTGACCTCTGACCTCAGGTGTTAATGAGGTAAACATCTACTGCAACTCACCTGGATATCTCTCATCTGCTGCTGAATCTGACTGTAGAGATGAAAGCGTGGTGCGTTTGCTCCTAATGCGCCGGTGTGTTTAAGAGCTGCTGGAGGATCCATAATGGCCTCTTAAAAATGATTTATGATGAGGAATCAACAGGAAGATTACGCTCGGCGTCCACCAGCCTTCGGGACTGTTTTGGTCTTTTGACGACGGCTGATTTCGAGAGCGACTCGCGCTTTTGACAATATGTGAGACACAAATCAAAAAGAAATTACAAAACCCACAACAAGAGGCTCCTGCTGTGTAATTTGAATGCAATTTAAAATCTTTTCAATGAAAAGCGCGACTTTGTGCTCCAGGCGCTCTCATGTATTTTGACAGAAAGTGGAAGTGGCTGTAAAAACTAGACGCATTGCAGAAACACTGGGAATGTGTGCGTGTTTGTGTGATCAATATGGATGAACCTGAGCTTTCTGGACCACAAGAACAACAACAACATTTAAGACGACGCTTGAAAATCATTTTACACACATTACACACACACACACAGATGTTCACGTCAAGCACATGCAATGAATGTAACTGGTTTTGGTGTTGTGTTTGTGGTGTTGTGAGTGTGGTGTTGGTGTAACTATGATTTTGGTGTTGTGATTTTGCTGTTGCTGTAAGTGTGGTTTTTGGTGTTGCGATTGTGCTGTTGGTGTAACTGTGGTTTTGATGTTGTGATTGTGTTTTTGGTGTAAAAGTGATATTGGTGTGTATTTTTGGTGTTGTGATTGTGGTATTTGTGTAACTGTGGATTTGGTGTTGGTGTGGTTGTGTTGTTGGTGTAACTCTGGTTTTGGTGTTGTGCTTGTGGTGTTGGTGTTATTGTGATTGGGGTTGTGTAACTGTGGTTTTAGTGTGGTGCTTGTGGTGATGGTTTTATTGTGTAACTGGTTTTGGTGTTGTGCTTGTGGTGTTGGTGTAAATGTGGTTTGGCTGTTGTGTTTGTATTATTATGATTGTGGTGTCGGTGGGATTGAGCTGTTGGTGTAACTGGTTTTGGTGTTGTGATTGTGGTGTTGGTGTAACTGTGGTTTTGGTGTTGTGATTGTGGTGTTGGTGTAACTGTGGTTTTGGTGTTGTGATTGTGGTGTTGGTGTAACAGTGGTTTTGGTGTTGGTGTTATTGTGTAACTGTGGTTTTGGTGTTGCAATTGTGGTGTTGGTGTAACTGTGGTTTGGCTGTTGTGTTTGTGGTGTTTGTGTTGTTATGATTGTGGTGTCGGTGGGATTGAGCTGTTGGTGTAACTATGGTTTTAGTGTTGTGATTGTGTTACTGGTGTAACTGTGGTTTTGGTGTTGTGGTTGTAACGTTGGTGTAACTGTGGTTTTGGTGTTGTGCTTGTGCTGTTGGTATAACTGTGGTGTTGGTGTTATTATTATTGTGGTGTTGGTGTGATTGTGCTGTTGGTGTAACTGGTTTGGTGTTGTGATTGTGGTATTTGTTTAACTATGACTTTGGTGTTGTGTTTAGGGTGTTGCTGTAACTGTGGTTTTGGTGTTGTGTTTGTAACGTTGGTGTAACTGTGGTTTTGATGTTGTGCTAGTAACGTTGGTATAACTGTGGTGTTGGTGTTATTATTATTGTGGTGTTGGTGTGATTGTGCTGTTGGTGTAACTGTGGTTTTGGTGTTGTGGTTGTAACGTTGGTGTCACTGTGGTTTTGGTGTTGTGGTTGTAACGTTGGTGTCACTGTGGTTTTGGTGTTGTGGTTGTAACGTTGGTGTAACTGTGGTTTTGGTGTTGTGCTTGTGCTGTTGGTATAACTGTGGTGTTGGTGTTATTATTATTGTGGTGTTGGTGTGATTGTGCTGTTGGTGTAACTGGTTTGGTTTGGTGTTGTGATTGTGGTATTTGTTTAACTATGACTTTGGTGTTGTGTTTAGGGTGTTGCTGTAACTGTGGTTTTAGTGTTGTGATTGTGTTACTGGTTTAACTGGGGTTTTGGTGTTGTGTTTGGGGTGTTGCTGTAACTGTGGTTTTGGTGTTGTGATTGCGTTACTGGTGTAACCGTGGTTTTGGTGTTGTGATTGTGTTACTGGTTTAACTGGGGTTTTGGTGTTGTGTTTGGGGTGTTGCTGTAACTGTGGTTTTGGTGTTGTGATTGTGTTACTGGTGTAACCGTGGTTTTGGTGTTGTTTTTGGAATTGGGGTGTGGTGACTGTGATATTGACCTTGTGATTGTGCCTTTTTGGTGTTATTGTTGTGGCATTTATTTAACTGTGGTTTTGGTGTTGTTTGTGGTGTTGGTGTAACTGTGTTTTTTTTGTGTTTGTGTTGTTGGTGTAACTGTGGTTTTAATGTTGTGTTTGTGGTGTTGGTGTAACTGTAGTTTTGGTGTTGTGTTTGTGGTGTTGGTGTAACTGTAGTTTTGGTGTTGTGACTGAAGTAATGATGTAACTGTAGTTTTGGTGTTGTGTTTGTGGTGTTGGTTTAACTGTGATTTTGGTTTTGTGCTTGTGGTGTTGGTGTAACTGTGGTTTTGGTGTTGTGACTGAGGTAACGGTGTAACTGTGGTTTTGGTGTTGTGATTGTGTTGTTGGTGTAACTGTGGTTTTGGTGTTGTGATTGTGGTGTTGGTGTAACTGTGGTTTTGGTGTTGTGACTGAAGTAATGATGTAACTGTGTTTTTGGTGTTGTGATTTTTATTTTGTGTTTGTGGTGTTGTGACTGTGGTAACGGGTTAACTGTGGTTTTGGTGTTGTGTTGTTGGTGTTAATGAGGTATTGGTGTAATTGTGGTTTTGATGCTGTGATTGTGTTGTTGGTGTAACTGTGGTTTTGGTGTTGTGATTGTGGTGTTGGTGTAACTGTGGTTTTGGTGTTGTGATTGTGGTGTTGGTGTAACTGTGGTTTTGGTGTTGTGACTGAAGTAATGATGTAACTGTGTTTTTGGTGTTGTGATTTTGGATTTGTGTTTGTGGTGTTGTGACTGTGGTAATGGGTTAACTGTGGTTTTGGTGTTGTGTTGTTGGTGTTAATGAGGTATTGGTGTAATTGTGGTTTTGATGCTGTGATTGTGTTGTTGGTGTAACTGTGGTTTTGGTGTTTGTGTAATTGTGGTGTTGTGACTGTGGTGTTGACATTGGGATTGTGCCTTTTTAGTGTTAGTGTGGTGGTATTTTTGTAACTGTGGTGTTGTGCTTATGATGTTCTAAATGTGGTGTTGTTATTGTGCTGTTGGTGTAAAGGTGTCGTTGTTGTGACTGTGGTATTGTTGTGGTGTGGTATTGTTGTGGTGTGGTATTGCTAATGCTCTGACTGTGGTGTTGATGTAATTGTGTTGTTGTTGTGACTGGTATTGTTGTGTTGTGGTATTGCTGGTGTTCTGACTGTGGTGTTGGTGTAATGGTGTTGTTCTGACTGTAGTGTTGGTGTTTGTGTGATTGTGGTGGTGATGGTGTGTTGCTTGTTGTCTGTGTTCTTCTGTGACTGTAGTGGTGTTGATGTGATTGTGGTGTGTTAGTGTTATTGTGTTGTTAATGTGAGCATGTGTGTTAGTATGGAGGTGTGTTAGGATGCAGAGTTCCAGCAAAGAGATGCCGCCGCTATGCAAATGTCTCGGCGTCGCCGTCAGCAAGCAGATTACTTTCCTGCATTTACTATTCATATATTTGCAAGGTGACTCACTTCAGACAAAGCAGGTGATCAGGAGAGAGAGAGAGGGAGAGAGAGAGAGAGAGAGAGAGAGAGAGAGAGAGAGAGAGAGAGAGAGATGCAGTCATAAACCTGCGCTTCACATTTCATATGTTCACTGTCAGCAAAGCTGCTTTAATCCATTTCACTGTCAGACATCTGAAAACACAGCAGCAGCAGAGCCTTCATTCACTACACACAACACTGAAACATCACTGCTGCTGCTGGACACACACACACACACACACACACACACACACACACACACTCATCACTGCTGCTGGACATACACACACACACACACACACACAAACACAAAAACACACGCTCATTACTGCTGCTGGACACACACACACGCACACAAGCACACACGCACGCACGAAAGCATGCACGCACACACACACACTCACACAAACACACACACACACATATATGTACACACACATCATAGCTGCTGGACACACACACACACATATATATATACACACACACACATCATTGCTGCTGGACACACACACACACACACTAGCTACAGCTCTAGAGGTGTAGTTGCATGAGTACAAGTTTGCAACGCGGTTTGCGAATGTTCATTGGAACGATTGGTTTGGGAAACGTCAAATCAACAAACTATGTTTGTAACGACGAAAGCTACGACCTTAGATGGCTAACGATGGTTTTTGGAAACGCACCCCAGATTGGCATTATTATTATTGTTCTGTGAGATATTCCTTATATATTGAGATTGAGATTTTATATTGACTAATGTATTCTAAAAGTTGTTTGGATGTTGTTCTGGGTCTTTTTTGTCCTCCTGGATAAATTGTTGCTGTGCTCTTGAGGTAACAAACACTTGTGCACACGGGGCTGTGTAGTTTGCACTAAGGGGGCTACTTCTCATTTCTTTTTTGGCGAGTTTTGAGTTGTGATTGGGATGGGGGATGTTCTTGGATCTGGCAACCCTGTCAGTGAGTTCTGATAGAGACACACACACACACACACACACTTACACACACACACACACACACACACACACACACACACTGTATCTCCCACTGTACAACACTGAAGATGAATGAGCGGATATCAGGGTCATTCATAAACATCCGGTGGTGATTTGTAGATCAGCATGAAGGACGTTTAATTGACTGTCAGTCCACTGACCTCCAGGATGATGATGATGATGGAGAACACACACTTACACCAGCAACACACACTCATTAGTTCACTCATTTTTAAAGGAATAATTTAGTGCGGTGTCCTATTTTTCAAGGTCACTGCTTAGTTCTTCCTGAAGATATGGAAGAGCAGTTTTAAAGCATTTGTCATTGTGAAGTGCAGTATTAAAGCAGTGTACAGTGGTGGACAGATTACACAAATTAGGCGTTTGAACAACAGTATAGACACACTGATAAAAATATGGATACTTAAACTGAGTAGGGGCGGGCTACTAAATCAGAATATTGAGTAGGGGCGGGCTACTGAAACAGAATATTGAGTAGGGGCGGGCTACTGAAACAGAATATTGAGTAGGGGCGGGCTACTGAAACAGAATAATGAGTAGGGGCGGGCTACTGAAACAGAATATTGAGTAGGGGCGGGCTACTGAAACAGAATAATGAGTAGGGGCGGGCTACTGAAACAGAATATTGAGTAGGGGCGGGCTACTGAAACAGAATAATGAGTAGGGGCGGGCTACTGAAACAGAATATTGAGTAGGGGCGGGCTACTGAAACAGAATAATGAGTAGGGGCGGGCTACTGAAACAGAATATTGAGAAGGGGCGGGCTACTGAAACAGAATATTGAGTAAGGGCGGGCTACTGAAACAGAATATTGAGTAGGGGCGGGCTACTGAAACAGAATATTGAGTAGGGGCGGGGTTCTGAAACAGAATATTGAGTAGGGGCGGGCTACTGAAACAGAATATTGAGTAGGGGCGGGCTACTGAAACGGAATGATGAGTAGGGACGGGCTACTAAAGTGGAATATTGAGTAGGGGCGGGGTTCTGAAACGGAATATTGAGTAGGGGCGGGCTACTGAAACGGAATATTAAGTAGGGGCGGGCTACTGAAACGGAACATTGAGTAGGGACGGGCTACTAAAGTGGAATATTGAGTAGGGGCGGGGTTCTGAAACTGAATATTGAGTAGGGGCGGGCTACTGAAACGGAATATTAAGTAGGGGCGGGCTAGTGAAACTAAATATTGAGTAGGGGCAGGACTTTCTTTTTGCGCTACTAAAACAGAATATTGGTAAGGGGGCAGGGCTTTTCTTTTGTGCAATTGCACCAGAATATTGAAGAAAAGGTGGGGCTTTTGTTTTGTGCATGTAAAACACAATATTTAATAGGGGTGGGGCTTTCGCTTTGCACATGAAAAACAGAATATTGAGTAGGGGCGGAGCTTTTTTTGCATAACCGTAACTGAAAATTATTGAGTAGGGGCGGGATACTGAAACCGAATATACAGTAGGGACGGGCTACTGAAACTGAATATTGACTAGGGGCGGAGCTTCTTTTGTGTAACTAAAACGGAATATTGAGTAATGGGCGGGACTCTCTTTTTGAGAAATTGACCAGAATATTGGGTAGGGGGTTGGGCTTTGGTTTTGTGCATCATTCCCTCACAGCAAACATAGTAAGAGGGGCGTGGCTAAAAATATTGTGACAGTATTATTCAGTGGATTAACCTGCACAGATCATGTATAAACCTAAAGAATAGCTATGTGAGCTAGCAAAATAAACACTGTACATTTTGACAGGACACAAACTTTAAACTAAAGTCAGTTGTAGTTATGGATCGCCACTCCTCGGTGTATCAGTGAGTAAAGTATTAAAGTGAGCAGAGAAGTGAACGCGAGGAGAAGTTTGTGGTCTGATATGAGGTTTTGAGAGCAGGACTGTGTCAGCAGAATGAGTGTCTGTCCCAGAGTGCATTGCAGGAGCGCTGATGTCAGCATGAAGACAGCAGACGCCAATCACACACACACACACACACACACACACACAATGCAGAAGAAGACGAAGTCCTGACTGTCAGATGATAGTCAACTCCACAATACAATCACTCAAACAGCTTCATATGTTGGAGATCCTCTCACCCAACTCAAGATTATTGTGTTTTACTGTGCTGGCTTGATTTAAAGGGTCAGTTCACCCAAAAATGAACATTTACTCACTATTTACTCTCCCTCAAGTGGTTACAAACATTTATGACTTTCTTTCTTCTGTTAAACACTGAAAGAAGGTATTCATGTAACCATAGACTTTCATAGTAGGACAAATGAATATGATTTAAGCCTAGCCCTAGAGCATTCAGTCAAAAACAACCCCCTACATACACTCACTCTAAAACGTGCTAGGTTTCATACAATTCCTTCAAGTTGTCACTTAACATTCAACTTAAAGGTGTTTGCTAATTTAAGTGGATTGAACAGATAATAAATTTACCCCAAAACAACCTCAACAATTATGTGGGTTTAGCTCATTTTAAATAAGTAGTCTGAACAACCATCAGAAATCACTTTGAGTGTTAAAGACAAATATATATATATATATTTTAACAGTTAAAACGTGCAGAAAAACATATTCTCTAGTAACAATTAATAACATTTGACAGTTTTATGTTAATTTAGCATTTTTAGCAGAAAGATACAGTGTGTTTGGCTGCAATACATGCTTTGATCATTTTACACTTGATAAAATATTGTGTTATATCAACTCAATTTTGGGTAAATTTGGACAAAACAAAAAATTTTAAGTTATATTTATAACACCAAGTTTAACCATCAGCCAATCGGAAGCATTCAATAATTCACTACGTAACAAAAGCCTTGTGGTGTAAGAGCAACACATAATAACTGGACACCTAGTTGATCGTGTGTAAAAGTGTCAGAAGGTGGATTTCTCTGCTGGATCATCTGCTGATCTGCATCCCAATCATCACCAATACTGCAGAAGACCTACTGGAACCAGCATGGACCAAGATTCACACAGAAATCAGTCAAGTTTGGTGATGGAGACATCATGGTTTGGGGTTCATTCAGTATGGAGAGATCTGCAACATCAACAGCCTGAGGTATCAAGACATCTGTGCTGCCCATTACATTACAAACCACAGGAGAGGGACAATTCTCCAGCAGGATAGCGCTCCTGCTCATACTTCAGCCTCCACATCAAAACTCCTGAAAGCAGAGAGTGCTCCAGGATTGGCCAGCCCAGTCACCAGACATCAACATTATTGAGCTGATGAAGGAGGAGGTGTTGAAGATGAACACAGAGACTCTTGATGAACTCTGGGATCCTGCTGAAGCTTTCTTCTTCATTCCAGATGACTTTATTAATCAGTGATGTGAGTCATGTCAGAGATGTATGGATGCAGTCCTCCAAGCTCATGATGGAGTCAGACACAATCTTCATTCTGTCTCCAC
>NC_141041.1:700000-745000 GCF_052040795.2 Danio rerio
TGTGTGTGTTTATATCTGTTTATGTGTGTTTGTGTATACATGTGTATTTGTTTGTGTGTGTCTGTATTTGTGTATTTGCGTGTGTATATATATATATATGTATGTGTGTGTGTGTCTGACCTGAGGGAGAAGCTCAGACTGGGGTTAATGGATCGTCTGCAGCATGTGTGTGAGTGTGATGTGGTCTACACACACACTGATGAAGCTGATTTCCTCATATTTCCAGCATTCAATCACACATGAAGTAATGACAGACGGCTGCAGGATCCTGTCAGACTCCAGCCTGATGAAATGAGTTGAGAAACCCCGAGCGCTGCTTCTGTTTCACAGGTAAGATCTGACAAACTTTCTGTTCTCTTCACAGGTGACGACATTCTGCCAATTAGAGACACTAATTACAGCCGGCGTGTCATCAGAGATTAACATCACACGGGCACACAGTCCTCTGAAGAGATGGAGACCAGAGGAAAAAAGTTCAAGAGGAAAAGCTTTAACAGACACACTTCCACAAGGCTTTCATTCTTACATTTCACTGGACGGACACTGAATAATAAAATCCGCCACACATCTCTGGAATACTGCAGCACTAATCATAAACTCCGAGAGGAACTTCTGTCCGCACACATGCTGAAGAAAGTTTAGAGAAAGATGATTGAAACAATACAAAAATGCCTTGCAGTCTGAATACTTGAGCAGAGCGCTCTGAGCTTTGGTGATTGCATGGGAGTTCAGCTGCTTTCTAGAGCGTCACTAGAATATTGTAGGCGGAAACTGTTGAGTTCTCACAATTCCACAGCCACTAAGTTGTCTTGTTGGCCTGTTTCTAGAGTTACCCTCAGGTGTTCTGATATATAACCCAGTTAGTGAGAAAGGTGTTTTGGTGTTTCTCTATGGTTGCTAGGGTGTTGCTAGGCTGATTTACTCATACTCTGATATTTCTGGATGGTTGCTAGAGTGTTGCTAGGTTAATTTACTGACACTGATATTGCTAGATGGTTGCTAAGGTGTTGCTATGCAGATTTTTCATGCTCTGACATTTTTAGATGTTGCTAAGGTGTTGCTAGGCTGATTTACTGATGCTCTGATATTTTTAGATGATTGCTAGGCTGATTTACTGACACTGGTATTGTTGGACAGTAGCTAGGGTGTTGTTAGGCAGATGTTCTTATGCTCTGACATATATAGTTGGTTGCTAGGGTGTTGCTAGGCTGATTTACTGACACTTTGATATTGCTAGATGGTTGCTAGGTTGTTGCTAGGCAGATTTTTATGCTTTGACATTTCTAGATGGTTGCCAGGTTGTTGCTAGGCTGGTTTACTGTCAGTCTGATATTGCTAGATTGTTGCTAGAGTGTTGCTAGGCTGATTTACTCACACTAATATTGCTATTTGGTTGCTGGGGTGTTGTTAGGCAGATGTTATTATGCTCTGACATTTATAGTTGGTTGCTAGGGTGTTGCTAGGCTGATTTACTGACACTCTAATATTGCTAGATGGTTGCTAGGGCGTTGTTAGGCAGATGTTCCTATGCTCTGACATTTCTAGATGGTTGCTAGGGTGTTAATAAGCTGATTTACTGATACTTTAATATTACTAGATGGTTGCTAGGCAAATGTTTGTATGATCTGACATTTCTGCAGATTCCTAAATGTTTTCACATTTCTAGATGAATACTGTGTCTTTAGGTAGATTTCCTGGCACTCCGACATTTCTACAGGGTTGCTAGGATGTTTCTAGGTAGAATCCATTGTGCTCTGACATTACTAGATGGTTGCTAGGGTGTTGCTAGGCAGATTCCCAAGTGTTCTGACATTTCTAGATGATCGCTAGGGTGTTTCTAGTTAGAATCCCTGGTGCTCTGACATTTCTATATGGTTGCTAGGTTGTTGCTAGGCAGATTCCCACATATTCTGACATTCCTAGATGGTTACTAGGGTGTTGCCAGGCAGATTGTTGGGTGTTCTGACGTTTCAAAATTTTTGCTATGTTGTTGCTAGATAAATTGTCAGGTGTTCTGAACTTTCTAGATGGTTGCTAGGGTACTGCAAGTCAGATTCCCAGGTTATCTGATATTTCTAGATGGTTTCTAGGGTATTGCTAGACTGATTTCCTGGTGTTCTGGCATTTCTAGATTTTTTTGCTAGGCAGATTTTTTTGTGCTCTGTCTTTTCTAGATGGTTGCTAGGGTGTTGCTAGGCAGATCCCCTTCTGTTCTGCTATATATAAGTGGTTGTTAGATGTTTTCAGTTTCTAAGGTGTTACTAGGCAGAGCACCAGCTTTCCTGACAGTTCTTGCTGGTTGTTAGTGTTTTGGGCTGATATCTAAGGTGTTGCTAAGGAGATGTTTTGACATTTGCATGGTCATGCTAGGGTGTTTTGGTTGGTTTATGTGTTGCTAGACAGAGTTCTAAGTGTTCTGGCATCCCTAGGTGGTTGCTATGATGTTGTTAGGAAGAGTTTCAGGCACACTGACATTTCTAGGTGGTTGTTAGGGTGCTTACCCCAGGTTATAGGGCTTTGCTAGGCAGAGTACCAAGTGTTTAGATGTTTTAGGTGGTTGCTAGGGTGTTTATGCCAGGTTCTAGGGTGTTGCTTGGCAGAGTACCAAGAGTTATGCCATTCTTAGGTGGATGTTAGGGTGTTTAAGGCAGTTTTAGGTGTGTTGTTAGGCAATGTCTCAGGTGTTTTGACATTTCCAGGTGGTTGTTAGGGTGTTTCCCCGAGGTTATAGGTTGTTGCTAGGCAGAGTACCAAGTGTTTAGCTATTTTTAGGTGGTTGCTAGGGTGTTTTGGCCAGTTTCAAAGGTGTTGCTAGGCAAAGTACCAGGTGTTATGACATTCTTAGGTGGTTGCTATGGTGTTTACGCCAGGTTCTAGGGTATTGCTAGGCAGTGTCTCAGGTGTTCTGACATTTCTAGGTGGTTGCAAGAGTGTTTTGGGTGGTTTCTAAGGTGTTGCTAGAAGGAAAACCAGATGTTGTGATACTTCAAGGGGGGGTTCTAGGGTGTTGCTAAGCAGAGTGTTTTGGCCAGACAAACTTTGCAAGACAAAGTTCCTGACATTTGTAGTTGGTTGCTAGGCAGTTGCTAAGGTGTTGTGGCTTCCAGCATAAGTTAACCATCAGTATCTTTCTGTCCTTCTGCAGTGTCTGAGGTCAAACTGCAGTTTGATTATAATTGATGTCCAGCTCTGGATCTCGCTTTCCAAATAAATAAAGTCCCAGGTCTGAGCATCTCTGCTGCACTGTACGAGTGAAGAGTAAATAATCAAGCCAGCATTTTCTGTGTCTGGAATGGTAATTGTGAACACAGAGAGCACAGCGCTGATGTTAACATTCATCTCCAGAGCTCACGGCAGGACTTATAGACTTAACTAAGAAGAGACAAGTCTAATGTCACTACACACTCAGCTTCTGTTCAAAGCCATCTATTATAGAAATGTCTGATGGTTGAGAGGCTGTGAAACTTATGCAGATGTGAACAACGCAAAGACATCTACAATAGTAGTTTCTTATTGATATTAAATATTGGAATTGGCGACTCAGTTTTATTTCTCTCTTGAATTTGTGAGTTTATATGTCACATCTTGAAGTCATGTTACATTTTTATTTATGTTAGTAATGCATTTGCTAGTTTGTTCTGAGTGTGTTAGTCTGTTGCTATGTGGTTGCTAGGGTGCTTTGGACTGTCGATAGGGTGCTCTGAGTGTTTGGGCTGTAGTTATGAATTTGCTAGGGTGTTTGTGTGTTAGTCTGTTGCTATGTGGTTGCTAAGGTGTGACAAGTGGTTAAATCTGTTGCTATGTGGTTGCTAAGGTGTGTCAAGTGGTTTAGTCTGTTGCTTTGTGGTTGCAGTGTGTTTTTAATCTGTTGATATAATGTTCTGAATGTTTGGACTGTAGTTATGCATTTGCTAGCTTGTTGTTATGTGGTTGCTGCAGTATTTTAAGTGGTTTAGTCTTTTGTTTTACGGTTGCTAGGGTGTTTTGGTCTGTTGATAGGGTGTTCTGAGTGTTTGGACTGTAGTTATGCTTTTTTTATTGTGTTCTGAGGGTGATAGTCTGTTGCTATGTGGTTGCCAGGGTGTTTTTGGCCTGTTGATAGGGTGTTCTGAGTGTTTGGGCTGTAGCTATGGATTTGCTAGGGTGTTCTGAGTATGTTAGTCTGTTGCTATGTGGTTGCTAAGGTGTGTCAAGTGGTTTAGTCTGTTGCTTTGTGGTTGCAAGTGTGTTTAAATCTGTTGATAGGATGTTCTGAATGTTTGGACTAGTTATGCATTTGCTAGCTTGTTGTTATGTGGTTGCTATGGTGTTTCAAGTGGTTTAGTCTTTTGCTATGTGGTTGCTAGGGTCTGTTGATAGGGTGTTCTGAGTGTTTAGGCTCTAGTTATGCAGTTTCTAGTTTGATCTGAGTGTTAGTCTGTTGCTATGTGGTTGCTAGGGTGTTTTGGACTGGTGATATGGTGTTTTAAGCATTTGGGTAGAAGTTATGGATTTGCTAAGGAGATCTGTGTTATGTGGTTGCTAAGGTGTTTCAAGTGTTTTAGTCTGTTGCTATGTGGTTGCTAAGGTGTTTCAAGTGTTTTAGTCTGTTGCTTTGTGGTTGCTGGGATGGTTTGAGCCTGCTAGTCTGTTTCTATGCAGTTGCATAGATGTTTTGGTCTGTTGATAGGGTATCCTTGCTGTTTATACTGTTGCTATGCTGTTGCTAGGGTGGTCTCAGTGTTTCGGTTGCTAAGGAGTTGTGAGTGTTTAGTCTGTTTCTATGTGGTTGCTAAGAATTTCAGTGTTAGTGTTTTTAGTTGCTAGGGTGTTGTGTGTTAGCCTGTTGCTATGCAGTTCCCTAAGTGTTCCGAGTATTTTAGTCTGTTGCTATGCTGTTGCTAGGGTGTTGTTATAGGGTTGTTACGTTGTTGCGGCTGGTTGTGCAGGTGTTGTTCCGGGCTGCTGGTTGTGGTTTCTGTAGGATTGTGTGTCCTCTGTGTTGTGAGTTTCGGCCTTGGCTGCAGTTTGACCTTCAAACAGAGGAAGAAAGCATATAGAGATCAGTCTGAAGGCTCGCTGGATCGTCTGAGTGTTTCTGGCTTTACTGGCAGAGGCTCATTTGTCTGTGAGAAATGCAGATCCAGTCATTTCATCATCCGTCATCCTGCGTTTCTGATCCGTCTATGAATATGATGTGTGCTGCTGGATACCTTCATGTCCTGGAGACAATCAGGAGCTTCTTTCAGTCAATATTCAGCTAAAGCCGCTCTGAGACACCCGACTGATTCATTCTCAGCTCAGAATACAAAAAACCACTGCAAAACAACCCACAACAGAACAACATGAATAAACGCATCACGACTTGCGGATCAAACCGTCTCTCTGCCATTTAAACACAGACTTGAGCTTTCAGAGCTTCTGTACTGCAGCACATGCAGATGAAGCAGCGCTGCGACTGTGAACATCCACAATCTGATGCGCTGATGATGGTCTATAATGACAGAAACGTGCTCAAAGAGGAGTTTTTTACTCAGACACGCGGGTATTTTCACTAGGAAATACAAAGAATTGGTCATTTTGAAAGAGCAAGAATTAAATTGTATAATATAAAACATCCTTAAATGTAAGGACATAAATGTAATGTAAATATATGCAAATATACATACAGTGGAAAAATTGCTTGCACTTATTTTTGAAAGCATAAACTGAATTAAATATTGAGACATTCACTCACCGGCCACTTTATTAGGTACACCTTACTAGTACCAGGTTGGACCCTCTTTTGCCTTCAGAATTGCCTAAATCCTACTGTCATAGATTTTAGCAAGCTACTGGAGATATTCCTCAGAGATTTTGCTCTTTATTAACATGATAGCATTACACAGTTGCTGCAGATTTGTCGGCTGCACATCCATGCCTGTTCCACCACATCCCAAAGCTGCTCTATTGGATTGAGCTCTGGTGACTGTGGAGGCTATTTGAGTACAGTGAACTCATCGTCATGTTCATCAGTCTGAGATGATTGAGCTTTATGACATGCTGCGTTATCCTGCTGGAAGTAGCCGTCAGAAGATGGAGACACTGTGCTCATAAAGGGATGGACATGGTCAGCAGCAATACTCAGGTAGGCTGTGGCGTTGATGCTCAATTGGTACTAATGGACCCAAAGAAAATCTCCCCCACACCATTACACCACCACCACCAGCCTGAACCGCTGATACAAGGCAGGATGATCCATGCTTTCATGTTGTTGAGGCCAAATTGTGAGCCGAGCATCCGAATGTGTCAGCAGAAATGGAGACTCATCAGAGCAGCAACGTTTCTCCAATCTTCTATTGTCCAGTTTTGGTGAGTCTGTGTGAATTGTAACTTTTGTAATTTAGGGTTAGTTAAAATATGGAGGAGTAGAGTCAGAGATTATTAGGCAGCAGTCGTCTTATTTTCATCAATATTTGTGCTTTAAATTAACCTTGTAATGTTGTGAGTTTGTTGTTAAATTTGTAATGTATTTTCTTAGCTGGTTTGCTTGGTTCACCTCTTACAGTATATCTTTTTAACCAAGACTGGGGAAAAAATGATTGGAAAAACACATCCAGAAGCAGCACTGCTGGAGAAATAAATGGCCCTAATGCTCTCTGTTGACATGTGGAGCACTGTGATTGGTCTCTGCTGCGTGTCTGCCTGACTCTGATTGGTTTGAATCTCTATGGATGAAGAACAGGCTCTGATGGATGAGGAAGAGTCTGATGAAGAACCAAGAGTAGGTTGTGTACACATGTACAGTCTGTTCTGTGAGTTATGAATCTTAAACACTCAGAACACCCTAGCAACCACATAAAAACAACCTAAACACTCAGGACACCTAAGAACTGACGGCATAAGAAACAGCATAGCAACCGACAAAACACTCAGATTTCCTTAGAGACAGATTAAAACATTTAGAATACCTTAGCAACCACATTTAAACAACCTAAATACTCAAAACCCCTAGAAACTTCATAGCAGCCACCTACAATTGTCAGAACACCCTAGCAACGACATGGCAAAAGACTAAACAATCAGACAACAGCAGCAACTGCATAGCAACACCCTATAACATTCAGACATGCAATAGAACACCCTAGCAACAGACTAAAACAACCAAGCAACTGGACACAATCTAAAATCCTCCTTAGCAACCACTTAACAACAGACAAAAACACTCAGAGCAGCTCACAACAGACTAAAACACCCTAAAAACTGCACACAAAACAAACTTAAACACTCAGAACACCCTAGCAACCACATAAACAATCACTACATTTAGGACACCTTAGCAACTGCATAGCAACAGTTTAAGATGCTTAAAAACACACTAGAAACACCATAGCAACAGAACTTCAACCACATTAAAACAACATAAACCCCCTAGCAACCACCTACTATTGTCAGAACACCCTAGCAACGACACGGCAAAAGCTAAACAATCAGTCAACTGTAGCAACTGCATAGCAACACCCTATAACACTCAGAACCCCCCCCCCCCCCCCAGAACACCCTAGCAACAGACTAAAATAACCAAGCAACTGGTCACAATATAAAACCCTCCTTAGCAACTGCATAGCAACAGACTAAAACACTCAGAATAAAACTACAACAAACTAAAACACCCTAGAAGCTGCACACTAACAACGTTAACAATCAGAACACCCTAGCAACCACCAAAGAAACAACATAAACACTCATGACACCCTAGAAACCGACTGTATAGCAACAATCTAAAATGCTTGAAATGGATTACAAACAGAATACCAACTGATAAAAACACTCGGAAGTCCTTAGTGACAGATTAAAATATTCATGGTACCTTAGCAACCACATGACAAAATAATAAACAATAAGACAACCTTAGCAACAGCCTATAACACTACTAAATCCCCCCAAACTGCATAGAACCAACAGTAGATTGTGTGCACCTGTACAGTAGCGACTGCTTAACAACACCCTATAACACTCAGAAATCGTCCAGAACACCCTAGCAACAGACTAAAACAACCAAGCAACTGGACACAATATAATAACCACATAAAAACAACCTAAACACACTCAGCAAACCCTAGCAACTGCATAGCAACAACCTAAAATGCTCAAAACGCATTAAAAAGGGCATAGCAACAGACTAAAATGCTCAGAACACCTTAGCAACTGACAACAACACTCAGAACCCCTTCATTCTGAACTTCAACCACATTGGAACAACATAAACCCCCCTCGCAACTTCATAGCAACCACCTAAAATTGTCAGAACACCCTAGCAATGACCTGGTAAAAGATTAAACAATCAGACAACAGTACCAGCTGCATAGCAACACCCTGCAACACTCCGGAATCCCCCAGAACACCCTAGCAACAGACTAAAACCCTCAGAACACATTTGTTAAACCCCATGGCAACACCCAGAACACCTTGGCAATGGCATAGTAACAGAATAAAGCACACAGAACACCCTAGCAACAGACTGAAACACCTAGCAACTTAACACAATCAAACAAAAACACTCAACACCCTAGCAACCGCTTTGAAGCAACCTATACATTCATGCTGAAAAACAGTGAGCAGATCTGAGCTGCTGTTGTGGAAACACACTCATCTGACTGTATGACGCAAGAGTGTGTGATGATTATAACGTCCACAGAACTGCTGATAGTATCAACAGCAGTGTGTGTGTGTGTGTGTGTGTGTGTGTGTTTACCTGTCCATGATCCAAAGCTTCTCAGCGTTCCTCCTGAATGACCGTCTTTCAAGATGTTTAACAGACCTGCTATTGTCCCCACACTGAGAGTCAATCAGATGAGCACAACACACCAACACCTCATGCAACTGTCCTTTTTAGAGAACGACTTCATTGCGGAGAGAATTTGCTTACAGTAAACACTCTGGCTCTGGTTTGGTTGGTCGTTCTCATTTTTCATCCTTCTGTTGTTTGTTTTGCTTTCAGATGAATCCAGCCGGTGACTGAGCTTTCAACTCATTGAGAAACAGCAGCCAAGATCTTCCATCTTTCATCTCATTGGATTTGAGGTCTTGTTCTTTGATTTTTAAGACTTCGAAAATATGATAAATAAGGATTAAAGTAATACAAATACTTATTAACATTAATGCACTGACATACACTCACTGGCCACTTTATTAGGTACACCTGTCCAACTGCTTGCTCACGAAAATTTCTAATCATCACATGGCAGCAGCTCAATGCATTTAGGCATGTAGACATGGTCAAGACGATCTGCTGCAGCTCAAAGCGCATCAGAATGGAAAAAGAAAGGGGATTTAAGAGACTTTGAACGTGGCATGGTTGTTGCTGTCAGACGGGCTGCTCTGAGTATTTCAGAAACTGCTGATCTACTGGGATTTTCACGCACAACCATCTCTAGGGTTTACAGAGAATGCTCCGACAAAGAGGAAATATCCAGTGAGCGGCAGTTCTGTGGGCGCAAATGCCTTGTTGATGAGGTCAGAGGAGAATGGCCAGACTGGTTCCAGCTGATAGAAAGGCAACAGTAACTCAAATAAGCACTCGTTACAACCGAGCTCTGCAGAAGAGCATCTCTGAACACACAACACGGCCAACCTTGAGGCGGATGGGCTACAGCAGCAGAAGAGCACACCGGGTGCCGCTCCTGTCAGCTAAGAACAGGAAACTGAGGCTACAATTCACACAGACTCACCAAAACTGGACAATAGAAGATTGGAGAAACGTTGCTGCTCTGATGAGTCTCCATTTCTGCTGACACATTCAGATGCTCGACTCACAATATAGAGTCAACAACATGAAAGCATGGATCATCCTGCCTTGTATCAGCGGTTCAGGCTGGTGGTGGTGGTGTAATGGTGTGGGGGAGATTTTCTTTGGGTCCATTAGTACCAATTGAGCATCAACGCCACAGCCTACCTGAGTATTGCTGCTGACCATGTCCATCCCTTTATGAGCACAGTGTCTCCATCTTCTGATGGCTACTTCCAGCAGGATAACGCAGCATGTCATAAAGCTCAATCATCTCAGACTGGTGTCTTGAACATGACGATGAGTTCACTGTACTCAAATGGCCTCCACAGTCACCAGAGCTCAATCCAATAGAGAAGCTTTGGGATGTGGTGGAACGGGAGATTGGCATCATGGATGTGCAGCCGACAAATCTGCAGCAACTGTGTGATGCTATCATGACAATATGGAGCAAAATCTCTGAGGAATATTTCCAATACCCTGCTGAATCTACACCACCAAGGATTAATGCAGTTCAGAAGGCAAAAGGGGTCCGACACGATACTAGTGAGGTGTACCTCATAAAGTGGCCAGTGAGTGTATGTTCATCTTTGCCAACAAAAATCACTCCAATGAAGCCAGTATATTCTTATCAGAGTTACGGCTGAAGTCATCAGTGGAAGGCCTGATTTTACTGTATGACTCAGGTGCACATTAGCTGGAGCAACATGACGAGTCATATCTGAGCTGGAGAGGTGATGTTTTTACGGTCATTGTACATCCTAGGAGATATTTCTGTCTTTTCACAGTAGAGCAGATAAATATAACTTGCTTTATTGTGAATTGCTGCTGAGTGGTGTCACCGTCACATACATCAGGCCGGAATCACATGCCCTTCAAACAAGAATCAATTTCCTTCCTGCTATTCTTCACCTGCCATCCTGGAGCAAACCCAGAGCCTGGCAGAGCTCTGTTCTTCACTGCTGAATGCTCTTCATCCTGAAACCATCAGAATGTCTGATATTTTACTTGATTTACATGACATTTATGAAGAACATATCAGTAGTTTGATGTTTTAGTTGGTTTCTTCATTGTTTTTGGTGTTTTCTACACAGTTTTGCTCTTTTTTTCCACAGTTTTGGTATTTTCTACACAGTTTTTTGGTGTTTTCTACATTGTTTTGGTATTTTTCCCCACCGATTTGGTGTTTCCTCCATTGTTTTAGGTGTTTTCTCCACTGTTTTAGGTGTTTTCTCCACTGTTTTTGGTGTTTTCTCCACTGTTTTTTTCCCACAGTTTTGTTGTTTGCTCCATTATTTCGTTGTTTTCTCCACTGTTTTTGGTATTTTCTACACTGTTTTTGCTGTTTTCTACATTGTTTTGGTATTTTTACCCACCGATTTGGTGTTTCCTCCATTGTTTTGTTTTTTTCTCCACTGTTTTTGGTGTTTTCTCCACTGTTTTTGGTGTTTTCTCCACTGTTTTTGGTGTTTTCTACACTGTTTTAGGTGTTTTCTCCACTGTTTTTTTCCCACTGTTTTGTTGTTTGCTCCATTATTTCGTTGTTTTCTCCACTGTTTTTGGTGTTTTCTACACTGTTTTAGGTGTTTTCTCCACTGTTTTTGGTGTTTTCTCCACTGTTTTTTCCCACAGTTTTGTTGTTTGCTCCATTATTTCGTTGTTTTCTCCACTGTTTTTGGTGTTTTCTCCACTGTTTTTGGTGTTTTCTACATTGTTTTGGTATTTTTCCCCACCAATTTGGTGTTTCCTCCATTGTTTTGGTTTTTTTCTCCACTGTTTTTGGTGTTTTCTACACTGTTTTGTTTCCCCCCCCACATATTTGGTGTTTCCTCCATTGTTTTGGTGTTTTATACACTGTTTTGGTGTTTTTTTTTCACAGTTTTGGTGTTTCCTCCACAGTTTTGGTGTTTCCTACATTGTTTTGGTGTTTTCTACACAGTTTTGGTGTTTCCTACATTGTTTTGGTGTTTCCTACGTTGTTTTGGTGTTTTCTACACAGTTTTGGTGTTTCCTCCACAGTTTCGGTGTTTCCTACATTGTTTTGGTGTTTCCTGCATTGTTTTGGTGTTTTATACACTATTTTTGGTGTTTTCTACACTGTTTTGGTGTTTTTTTTTCACAGTTTTGGTGTTTCCTCCACAGTTTTGGTGTTTCCTACATTGTTTTGGTGTTTTCTACACAGTTTTGGTGTTTCCTACATTGTTTTGGTGTTTCCTACGTTGTTTTGGTGTTTTCTACACAGTTTTGGTGTTTCCTCCACAGTTTCGGTGTTTCCTACATTGTTTTGGTGTTTCCTGCATTGTTTTGGTGTTTTATACACTATTTTTGGTGTTTTCTACACTGTTTTGGTATTTTGTTTTCCACAGTTTTGTTGTTTGCTCCATTATTTTGTTGTTTTTCTACTGTTTTTGGTGTTTTCTACACTGTTTTTGTTACTGGTTTTTGTGTTTCCTGCATTGTTTTGTTGTTTTCTCCAATGTTTTAGATGTTTTCTACACTGTTTTTGGTGTTTTTGTTACTGGTTTTTGTGTTTCCTGCATTGTTTTGTTGTTTTCTCCAATGTTTTAGGTGTTTTCTACACTGTTTTTGGTGTTTTTGTTACTGGTTTTTGTGTTTCCTCCATTGTTTTGTTGTTTACTTCACTGTTTTTGTTGTTTTCTTCACTGTTTTGGTGTTTCCTCCACAAGCTTTGGCTGTTCTACAGAGACGCTGCTCTTAATGAAGGAGCGACACACAGTTGAACCTTCAGCTCAAGGACGCCTGCACTTCCTCCTCTTCCTCTGCCATTCTTATCTTCCATCCACCTTTCAGGCTCCACACACACTTCCTGTTCTCTCTCTCTCTCTCTCTCTCTCTCTCACACACACACACACACACACACACAGACACAGGCTCATTGACTCTTCCATCAATGAAGCGACTGTGATGGAGCACTCTCTCTCTCTCTCTCTCTCTCTCTCTCTCTCTCTCTCTCTCTCTCTCTCAGTCATGTGCATTCTGCTTGTTGATTTTTATTTTTATAGACTCATTGATGATCTTCACACATTTGACGTTATTTTGTATAGTAATAAATGGTGAATGTAAAATGTAAGTCTTTTATATGAACATTGTACTTAATAATTACTATTTTATTTTTGGGACAGCATGTCGGACAGCGTGAGTGTTGACTAAATGACATGTTACAGTTAACCAAAACTCAAAATATTAAACATTAAATGGGTAAATTGATCTAATTAACTTTATTACTATATTTTTACTATATTTTTTCAAACTCCCCCCTCTCTCTCTTGATATCCTTCTATTTTATTTCTGTCTTCCTTTTCTTCATCTTTTCTCTCTTTCTCTCTGATTTTTTTCTTCATATTTCTCTCAGTTTTTCTCTCTCTCTTCTCTCCTTTTTTCACTCTTCTCTCTCTCTCTCCCTCTGATTTTTCTTCTTCCTCTCTCTCTCTTCTCTTTTCATGATGAATGATTCATCCGGAGGGAAAGCGCTGACTCACGACAGCATCTCAAGCACAAAGTAAATGGATTTCAGCAGTGCAGCCTTCAGGAACTGGAGCTCAACAAGAGGAGGATGTTTGCTGCTCTTCAGGGAAACACAGGCCTGCTTCTGCTTCTATTTCTGCTCCTGCTTTTGCTCATGCTCTTCCTTCTGGTTCTCGTCCTGCTACTATTCCTGCTTTTGCTCCTGCTTCTCCTCCTGCTTCTGTTCCTGCTTTTGCTCCTGCTTCTGTTCCTGCTTCTCATTCTTCTTCTGCTCCTGCTTGTTCTCCTGCTT
The DNA here is from genome assembly GCF_052040795.2 of Danio rerio. Lineage (NCBI taxonomy): Eukaryota > Metazoa > Chordata > Actinopteri > Cypriniformes > Danionidae > Danio > Danio rerio. Next base: position 713,524 of record NC_141041.1, read on the forward strand.
CTGCTTCTTTTCCTGCTTCTCCTTCTCTGTCTGCTCCTCGTTTTGCTCCTGCTTCTATTCCTCCTTCTGCTCCTGCTTGTGTCCCTGTTCCTCCTGCTTCTCCTCCTCCTCCTGCTCATTCTCCTGTTCCTGCTTCTGTTTCTCCTTTTTTCCTGCTCCTCCTTCCCCTCCTGCTCCTGCTTCTCCTCCTTCTGCTCTTGTTTCTGTTTTCTCCCTCTGCTCCTCTTCTGCCTCTTCTGCTTTTGTTCCTGCTCCTGCTCATTCTCCTATTCCTGCTTCTGCTCCTCCTTCTGTTCCTACGTCTGTCCCTGTTCCTGCTCCTCTTGCTTCTGCCCCTCCTTCTCATCCTGTTTCTGCTTTTGTTCCTGCTCGTTTTCCTGTTCCTGCTTCTGTTCATCATTTTTTCCTGCTTCTCCTTCCCCTCCTGTTCCTCCTTCTGCTCTTGTTTCTGTTTCCTCCTTCTGCTCTTCTTCTGCCTCTGCTTTTGTTCCTGCTCCTGCTCATTCTCCTATTCCTGCTTCTACTCCTGCTCCCTCTTCTGCTCCTCTTTTTGCTCCTGCTCCTCCTCCATTTCCTTCTGCTCCTCTTCTGCCTCTGCTTTTATATCTGCTCCTGCTCATTCTCCTATTCCTGCTTCTGCTCCCTCTTTTGCTCCTGCTTCTGTCCCTGTTACTCCTCCTCCTCCTCCTGCTTCTGCTCTTCTTCTGCCTCTGCTTTTGTTCCTGTTTCTGCTCATTCTCCTATTCCTGCTTCTGATCCCTCTTCTGATCCTCCTTCTGCTCTTCCTCCCCCTCCTCCCGCTTCTACTCCTCCTTCTACTCCTCCTTCTGTTCCTCTTTTGCCTCTGCCTTTGTTCCTGCTTCTGCTCCTCCTTCTCCTTCTGTTCCTTGTCTGCCTCTGCTTTTGTTCCTGCTCCTGCTCATTCTCCTATGCTCCTCCTTCTGCTCCTGCTCCCTCTTCTGCTTCTGCTTTTGCCCCTCCTCCCCCTCCTCCCACTTCTGCTCCTCCACCTCCTTCTGCTCCTCTTCTGCCTCTGCTTTTGTTCCTGCTCCTGCTCATTCTCCCATGCTCCTCCTTCTGCTCCTGCTCCCTCTTCTGCTCCTGCTTTTGCTCCTCCTCCCCCTCCTCCCGCTTCTGCTCCTCCACCTCCTTCTGCTCCTCTTCTGCCTCTGCTTTTGTTCCTGCTCCTGCTCATTCTCCTATGCTCCTCCTTCTGCTCCGCTTTTGCTTCTCCTCCCCCTCCTCCACCTCCTGCTCCTCCACCTCCTTCTGCTCCTCTTCTGCCTCTGTGTTTGTTCCTGCTCCTGCTCATTCTCCCATGCTCCTCCTTCTGCTCCTGCTCTCTCTTCTGCTCCTGCTTTTGCTCCTCCTCCTCCCCCTCCTCCCGCTTCTGCTCCTCCACCTCCTTCTGCTCCTCTTCTGCCTCTGTGTTTGTTCCTGCTCCTGCTCATTCTCCCATGCTCCTCCTTCTGCTCCTGCTCCCTCTTCTGCTCCTGCTTTTGCTCCTCCTCCTCCTCCACCTCCTTCTGCTCCTCTTCTGCCTCTGTGTTTGTTCCTGCTCCTGCTCATTCTCCCATGCTCCTCCTTCTGCTCCTGCTCCCTCTTCTGCTCCTGCTTTTGCTCCTCCTCCCGCTTCTGCTCCTCCACCTCCTTCTGCTCCTCTTCTGCCTCTGCTTTTGTTCCTGCTCCTGCTCATTCTCCCATGCTCCTCCTTCTGCTCCTGCTCCCTCTTCTGCTCCTGCTTTTGCTCCTCCTCCCGCTTCTGCTCCTCCACCTCCTTCTGCTCCCTCTTCTGCTCCTGCTTTTGTTCCTGCTCCTGCTCATTCTCCTATGCTCCTCCTTCTGCTCCTTCTCTTTCTCCTGCTTGTGTCAGAGTCACTCACAGCCTGCAGCTCCAGCTAATCAATAACGGGAAAACAACAGTACATGAAAAACTCCAGTCTGCTCCCTGACAGCAGATCACCGACACACAACAGCAGTATCGGGATGCTGAAATCCTCACTTGAAATAATACATAATAAAACATTAGTCTTTTAGTTTAGTCTTTTTATTTTGTCCATACCGTATATAATGTCATATTCCACAGCACTACTGATCATTCACATCATTATTCTCATCATTATTAGTATTATTGAGGGTGAAGATAAATCTCTAATGACCGCCCACTGCTGGAATCTACATTTATGAACACTAATATTAATGCACAAGGGCTGGAGATATCAACTATTTTTAAAATATATCATTATTTGTGCATCTGTTTTATATATCTGCCCTATAAATACAAGAAAAGCTAAATCTAGGATGTGATGCAGACCCACACGGCTGCTGATCCTGACTTGCTCATCTGCATCAGTCATCATTACCTGCGGATGCGCTGCATGAGAATCCGCCAATAAAAGCAGCCGGTGCCGACGACAGACGCTCACTGCGCCCTTCATAGTGAACTTCAGTTATTAAGCACAATTGATATTCGGCAGCGGTGTGCGATTGAGCCCCGGATTACACGCATGTCTCCGTTATTGTGCTGTTCCTCACTCTTAATGAGAGCGGAGAGCTGTGTTGTGCAGAGATTCAGAGAAACGCAGAGGAGGAACGACATCTAATACCTGAGGGCACGTTCTTATCTGCGGCCTGTCCAAAACACACACAGCCGTCATTCAGAGCGGAGCTGGAGGAACCACTGCGCTTTCCTGACCGTCAGGAACACCAGCAGACGCAACACACACACACACACACACACACTCCTGCTGCATTTACAACACAGCCAACACGACACATCTTCCTGATGAGAACATCAGTGGATTAGCAGAACACACAGCCTGGGTACAGTCATGTGACTCATCATTACACACACACACACACACACACACACATGCACAAACACACACACACTCATCCTAACGGACACAGACAAACACACTAACACGTGCACATACAGTATACACACACACACACACACACACACACAGTCACCCATTACAGATGCCCACACACACACACACACACACACACACATGCACTCATATGCACGCACACACACTCATCACAGATGCACACACTCGCCATTAAGAGGCAATGCACACACTCGCCAATACATTTGCACACACACCAAACAAACACACACATGCACGCGTATGCGCAGACATGCACACACACGCAAACACCATTAGAGGCACAGACAAACACACACACACACCCATCACGGATGCACACACACTCACAAACACCCATTACAGATGCACGCACACACACACCATAACACACAGGCATGACCATACTCACAGGCATGACCACACTTATACACGTATACTTGTGTGCTGTGTCTCACCTGTCTACTTCTCGGTCATGTAAACAGCAGGTGTGAAGCGTCACCTTGACTCTGCTGGTCTCCATCTGTTCTCTTCTGGAAGTCTGACAGTGTCTTCAGTGTTGGATTGGTCTGGTCTGCAGACTACAAGATGGGTTTTCCTATGGTTTTATGACATCAACCTGCCAACAGACACATGTCAATGAGCAGAACTCAGAAACATGAACCTCTGTCTTCCCCATACAGAACAGTACCTGAACATAACTAGAACATTACTTGAACATATCCTGAACATATCCTGAACATCTAGACCTGAAACCAACAAGAACATATCAGATACACATCCAAAACAGATCCAAAATATAACCTAAACATGACCAAAGCATAACCAGAGCTTATCCTGAAACTAACAAGAACAAATACAAAACTGATCTAGAAGAATAAATGAACATAACCTGAACATGACCTGAAAATATTTAGAGCATAAACATGTAGTGATAATTGGATTTATCAAATATTAAAATCAATATTTCGGTATTGATATTAATATTGATATTTTAATCTCCCGTAGGGGACCAAATGATGTAGATATAACAGATAACTAACTCCTTTTAAACGGGGCACCAGACAGCTTTCCACTGTCAAAATAATTAACAATAAAATATTGTTAGTTAAATTATACAAATGAGGAGTTTATTATCTGGCCAAATCTGAAGGATAATGAGATCGTTTGACTTGTAGAGCCTTTTTCTGTATTATCAACACAAGGAAGACACAATTGTAATAAATGTGTATTTATTAACAAAATAGTAATCAAGGGTAACTACAATTACTAAATGTACAATAAATGAAGTGCATAGGCGAGTGATGAAGGTGATTAAGTTAAGGTAAGGTAAACCTTATTTTACAATAACAAAGAACTGAGCAAGTTTTTGTTATTAAAGAATATCAGTTTTAAACATCTAATTAATTAGAATATTTTATACTGAAACACACTATGCCAAGGTCTAATTTAAAGGGTTGGAAAGTGGAATATTTACGTTTCTGCCTTTGATGCAGTGGATGGAAGAAGTTGGATCTTCCTGCAGATCTTGAAGCATGAAACGAGCAGACTTGGCTCTCTTGAGCTTTGGGTGGAAGAAATCTGTAGTTTCTGGAACACGCAGACTGGAGATTTCTAGAAGTGGTGATTCGATGTCGGGAACACGCCGACGTATTTATCCTTGAGCGTAGAAATCTGTATCTTCTGGAACACGCAGAAATTGGAGATTTCTGGAGGTAGTGGTCTGATGTCGGGGACACGCCGACGTCTTTATCCTTGAGCGTAGAAATCGGTATCTTCTGGAACACGCAGAAATTGGAGATTTCTGGAGGTAGTGGTCTGATGTCGGGGACACGCCGACGTCTTTATCCTTGAGCGTAGAAATCGGTATCTTCTGGAACACGCAGAAATTGGAGATTTCTGGAGGTAGTGGTCTGATGTCGGGGACACGCCGACGTCTTTATCCTTGAGCGTAGAAATCGGTATCTTCTGGAACACGCAGAAATTGGAGATTTCTGGAGGTGGTGGTTCGATGCTGGGAACACGCCGATGCCTTTTCTTTGAAGGTAGAGTTCCTGGAAATCTGGGACACGCAGATTTTTGGAGGTGGTGGCCTTGATGCGATGGTTCAGACGCCTTGGAAAAAGCACTGTGAATCCAATTACCAAATCCTTGCTGGAACACGCAGCAAAAGGTCTGATGTCTAGGACAAAACCCCGCAAACCACCATGAACCACACTTTGACCACTCTTCGACTACCTTTTAGGACAGACTCTTTAGGACCCACACTTAACAGACTTTTTACCGGCCCCGTTTGTTTAAGACAATGTCTTTAATACTTTCTCTGGAAGGCGGGATTGAAGGATGTCACCTTTCAAATCCAGCATTGTGATTGGATGATCCTGTGAGTTGGTCACTGGGAGGTGTCATCTATAATGTGGCCTGCATTTGCATAGTCATAGTCCACTGGTTAACTATGATAATATTTAAGAGTCTTAAATATTTTCCTATGCATATTTCACTTTCCAAACCACATCTAATTTACCCAAGGCATTATTTGGAATAGATAGAGTCTAAACATCGCTATGTAATGTTGATCTTTACCCAAGCATTCATATATAAACCTTAATAAGCAAAGTTTCATACAGTGAAGTATTTCAAGCAGTGCATATTAAATATATACATGATCATTTGAATATACAGGTATATGAAGTGAAATTTTCCATTTGTGTCTCTTTTGTGACATGCAAGTTTATTGATCCATGTGTATCTCTGAGTTTGAGACGATGTCAAAAGTTGATTGGATCAAGAAGCAAGTCCTGGGCTCTTAACACCTTTGTCTTTCAGATAAACAAAAGACAAATGGTCACTGTCTCAACTGCCACTTTCTGATGAGCTTAAGAAAAGGGTCAGAGTTTAGTGTTAACTCTGCAGCATTTGATTATATTGGAAATTAATTTCCACAAGTTCCTGGCTTTACCGCTGATCACTACAAACAGAACTTGCAAATTACCTGAACATTTGTAAAAAAATAACTTAACAATAAGTACAACATGATTTGAACATGACCTAAACATATCCAGTACATAAGCTGAACATAACCAGAAAATAACCAAAGGATAACCACAACATATCATGAACATATCAGGAACATAACAGAACATAACCAGAATGTAACATAAATATAACAACATAAACATAACTGAACATATCCTGAACATTACCTGAAGATAACCAGAACATAACTAAACATAACCAAAACATATCATGAACCTAACAAAAACATAGCCAGAACATAACCTGAACAAAATGAAACAAAATATGACCTGAACATATCATGAACCTAACAAGAACATAGTCAGAACATAACTAGAACATAAACAAAATATAACCCGAACATAACCAGAACATATCATGAACCTAACAAAAACATAACCAAAATATAACCAAAACATATCATGAACAATACTTGGGCATAATAAAACTAACATATCCATATATAAGAACATATCCAAAACAGGCTCGGAACATCAAGTGAACATAACCTGAACACATTCTGAACATAATTACAACATAACCAGAACATAACCAAAATATAACCAAAACATAACCAGAACGTAACATGGATATGACCAAAAAATAAACAGAACATATCCAAAATATAGCCTGAAATGAGAACCTAACTAGAACATAGCCAGAACATAACCTGAACATAATCAAAATATAACCTAAACATAACCAGAACATATCATGAACCTAACAAGAACATAATCAGAACATAACCTGAATTTAACTGACATATAACATAAACATGACCTGAATGCATCATAAACATTACCTGAGATAGCCAGAAACTAACAATAATATAACCAGAGCATAACCAGAACACATCCTGAACATAACCAGAACATATCCTGAACATAACCAGAACGTATCCCGAACATAACTAGAACATAAATTGGATATAACCAAAACATAACCTGGTTATAACAAAAACATAACCAGAACATATCCTGGATATAACCAAAACATGAACACATCATGAACATTACCTGAAGATAACCAGAAACTAACAAGAACATAACCTGAACATAACCAGAACATTTCATGAACCTAACAAAAAAACAAACAGAACACAGCCAAAACAAAACATAACCTGAATCTGTGACTAAAATATAACATAAACATGGCCTTAACATATCCTGAACATTACCTAAAGATAGACAGAACTTAAGAAGAACATAACCAGAACATATCCTAAACATAACTGCAACATAACCTGAACAGAACCAGAAAATAAACTGTGTATAACCAAAACATAACCAGAACATAACATGGATATGAACAAAAGATAACTAGAACATTACCAAAATATAGCCTAAAATTATTTGAAGATATCATGAACATTTCCTGAAGATATCTAAAACCTAACAAGAACATAGCCAGAACATAACCTGAACATAATCAAAATATAACCTAAACATAACCAGAACATACCATGAACCTAACAGGAATATAACCTGAATGTAACTGAAATTTAACATAAACATGACCTGAACAAATCATGAACATTACCTGAAGATAGCCAGAACCTACAGTAACAAGAACATAACCAGAACATAGCCAGAACCTAACAATAATATAACCAGAACACATCCTGGATATAAACAAAACATAACCAAAATATAACCTAAAATGACATAAACACATCATGAACATTACCTGAAGATAACCAGAACCTAACAAGAACATAACCTGAACATAATCAGAACATTTCATGAACCTATCAAAAACACAACCAGAACATAACCAAAACAAAACATAACCTGAATCTATGACTAAAGTATAACACAACATGGCCTAAACATATCCTGAACATTACCTAAAAATAGCCAGAACCTACGGTAACAAGAACATAACCAGAACATAACCTGAAAACATCCTGAACATAACCAGAACATAACCTGAACATATCCTGTAAATATCCTTAACATAACCAGAACCTAACCTAAACATAACCAGAACGTAAACTAGATATAACCAGAACATAACCTGAATGTCACAGAAATATAACATAAACATGACTTGAACAAATCATGAACATTACCTGAAGATAGCCGGAAACTACAGGAACAAGAATATAACCAGAACATATCCTGAACATAACCAAAACATAACCTGAACATAACCAGACTTTAAACTAGATATAACCAAAACATATCCAGACTATAACTTGGATATAACCAAAACATAACCAAAATATAACCTAAAATGAGGTGAACATCATCTCAACAATGCCTCTGTTTTGAGAAGCGCACACAGACAGGCTGAAAGCAGAACACAGCAGAAGCTCCGCCATCAGCAGCTGATATTATTCTTCATTATTGCTGTTATGAGAACGACACACGAGGTAAATGATGTCAGCTTGACTGAGTCGAGTCAAGGTGACGCTTCTCCATTAACCAGCAGACTGACCCAAAATAATTAGCTCCTCTGAACGTGACTGCAGTCTAAAACAGCAGCGGTTTACAATCAGGTCCTGTGAAGATCAGCAGCCAAAGCCTCCGAGCTGCAAAAGCCTGCATGATGAAACCGCCGCAGTTATTACTGGAGATTTATGGACTTAAGCGTCTGATGTTTGATCTTACTCTTACTGTGTTCAATCATAGTTAGAAGTCCACCACGGCTGTCTCAGACTGGATTCAACAAAGAAATTGATATAACTAAATTCTGAATTTGCACCAACAACCATGACAAATTCAGAGTCACTTACATCACAAACTAAAATACGGGTGTTTAGATGTTATATTAGGATGTCAGTGTTAGGGATATCTATAATCTAGTGTGCTCCAGAGCTGACCAAAATCCCATTTAGAAGATATAAACCTAATATAAACAGCGGTCTGATGAAGTGTAGCTGAACATCCCTCATGGCCTGCACAGTACCCAGAGCTAAACATTATTGAGCACTTTGGAGGAGCGAGTCAGGGAAGGTTTTCCTCCAGCAGCATCAGTGGTGACCTGAACACTGTTCTGAAGAAGAACAGCTCACAGTCCCTCTGGCCGCTGTGAAGGACTCGTGTCTGTCATTCCCAACAGCAGCTGATGCTGGACTGAGGAGGAGGAGCTACACCAGACCGATCAACCACGGCGCTCTAACACCAGGCCTTCAGTTTCATACATCATTCATCTGCTTTTCAGCTTAGTCTCTTTATTAATCCCCACAGTGAACCCCCAACGTACCCAGCATATGTTTTACACAGCGCATGTCCTTCAAGCTCCAACCCATCACTGGGAAACACCCATACACTCTTACATTCTCACTCATACACTACAGCCAGTGTAGTTGATCAGTTCCCCTATAGCGCATGTGTTTGGACTGTAGCAGCAACCGGAGCACCCGGAGGAAACCCACACCAACACGGGGAGAACATGCAAACTCCAGAAACACCAACTGACCCAGCCGCTACCCAAAGAACGACCTTCTTGCTGTGAGGCCTAGAGTTAACCATTGAGAAACCATGACACCCATTGTGTGAGTGTGTGTGTGTGCCTGTAAGAGAGAAAGGAAGTGTGTGTGTGTGTGTGTGTGTGTGTGTGTGTGTGTGTTTCTCCTCAGACTTTAAACACATTCAAATGTACAGTGTGCTGTTTTAAAGAGGGGCAGCTGACAGCTGGTGTGTGTGTGAGTGTGTGTGTTGGGGGGGGGGGGTAGTTTTTGCTGATCTGGTGCTACAGAAACGCTGGACATCTGTCTCTTTCCAACGGGCCGGAGTGAGCTGATGAATTTAAATGATCTGTCAGTGAACACACACTCACAAGTGAACACTCAGTAGTGGACACACAGCAGTGAACACTGAACATATCCAGTAAACACTGCACACACTCAGCAGTGAACACTCAGTAGTAAACCCTCAGAAGTGAACCCTCAGCAGTGAACACTCAGTAGTGAACCCTCAGCAGTGAACACTCAGATGTGGACACACTCAGTAGTGAACACTCAGCAGTGAACACTCAGATGTGGACACACTCAGTAGTGAACACTCAGCAGTGAACACTAAGATGTGGACACACTCAGTAGTGAACACTCAGCAGTGAACACTCAGATGTGGACACACTCAGTAGTGAACACTCAGATGTGGACACACTCAGTAGTGAACACTCAGCAGTGAACCCTAAGATGTGGACACACTCAGTAGTGAACACTCAGCAGTGAACACTCAGATGTGGACACACTCAGTAGTGAACACTCAGCAGTGAACACTCAGCAGTGAACACTCAGATGTGGACACACTCAGTAGTGAACCCTCAGCAGTGAACACTAAGATGTGGATACACTCAGTAGTTAACCCTCAGCAGTGAACACTAAGATGTGAATACACTCAGTAGTGAACACTCAGCAGTGAACACTCAGATGTGGACACACTCAGTAGTGAACCCTCAGCAGTGAACACTTAGCAGTAAACACTCAGCAGTGAACACTAAGATGTGGACACACTCAGTTGTGAACACTTAACATTGAACACTCAGTAGTGAACCCTCAGCAGTGAACACTTAGCAGTAAACACTCAGCAGTGAACACTAAGATGTGGACACACTCAGTTGTGAATCCTCAGCAGTGAACACTCAGTAGTGAACCCTCAGCAGTGAACACTAACATGGACACACACTCAGCAGTGAACACTGAACATATCCAGTAAACACTGAACACACTCATTAGTGAACGCTCAGCAGTGAACACTAGGATGTGGACACATACTCAGTAGTGAACACTCAGCAGAGAACCCTCAGCAGTGAACACTAAAATGTGGACACACACTCAGTAGTGAACGCTCAGCAGTGAACACTAGGATGTGGACACACACTCAGTAGTGAACACTCAGCAGAGAACCCTCAGCAGTGAACATTAAGATGTGGACACACACTCAGTAGTGAACACTCAGCAGTGAACCCTCAGCAGTGAACACACACACATACACACCTCCGGCTCAGTGTTCAGCATGTCTGCGTCTCTGAGTGACCCGGGCCGTGCGTGTGTGTGTGTGTGTGTGTGTGTTTCTGTGGGATAAAGCATCAGTGCTGGTAATCTTGCAGGATTAATAGCTTCTTCTTTATCTGCAGCTCTGATGTCTGGCCCGCGCCGCACACGCCTGACAGAATACTAATGACACACTGACGTCCTCAGAGACCCTCACACACACACACACACACACACACACACACACACACACACACACACACACACACACACACACACATACACACATACACACACACGATCCACATCAACCTCAAACACTGATCAGAGATCTGCTACACCTGTGCGCGCACACACACACACACACACACACACACACACACACACACACACCCACACACACACACACACACAGTGAAATGAAGAAGTGAGTGCAGGAACACAGGGCTCCTCAGAGGGATCGCTGCAGTCGATTGGGGTCAGTGATGTTAGTCTGTCCCTGTTTCCCTCTTCAATCTCCTCATGATGTAACATTAAAAATAAAATAAAACACACACACACACACACTTCTGTGCAGATCTGTGTCGCATCGCTTATGCAAACACACAATAAAAGCACAACCTGACAGATATTGCAGGAGGAGTCAGTGATGTAATCTATTATATTACACATATGGTACAGTAATCTGACTACTTTTGGATTACATTTAGATTACATTATAGTAAGAAATGTATATGGATTACTGGTTAATTGAATGACAAAAATTGTAGACAATATAATCTGTTAGATTACATATAGATGGTAATCTGACTACTTTTGGATTACATTTGGATTACTTTTGTGCTAATGAATTTCTGTGGATTCGGTGATTATTAATTGAACAATGATACTTGCAGTCGTTCATTTAATCGTTAGATTGTGCTTTTATCATAATGTAATCTGAGTAATTTTGGATTACATTGAAATTACTTCTGTAGTGACAGATTTAAATGGATTACTGTTTACAAATTGAACGGCAAAATTTGTAGTCATTAATGTAATAATCTGTTAGATGCATTCATGGGAAAGTAATCAGAGTACTTTTGAATTACATTTAGATTACTTTTGTGCTAACAAATTTCTAAGGATTATTTGTGAATTAAACAACAAACCTTATATTCATTAATATAATTTGTTGGATTGTGTGTTTAAGGCAAAGTAATCAGAGTACTTTTGGATTACACTTAAATTACTTTGATGCTAACAAATTATGGATTACTGATTATTAATTAAATGATGAAATTTGTTGTCATTACAATAATTGTGTAATCTAACATTAAATTAAAGTAATCTGAATATTTTTGGATTACTTTTAGATTACTTTTAGGCCGATTATCAATTGAATCCACACACACACACACACACACACACACACACACACACACACACACACACACACATACACATACACACACACACACACACACGCGCGCGCGCCAGGTGTGTAGCTGTAACTTAGTTAATGTTGAATTTCAGTAAATAAGTAGAGGATTTTATCCACCCTTAATAAAGCGATTCTCTTCAGTGTAGTTAATCCAGACTCGTTCAGAAATTAGTTGCGGCAAAAATGCTGATTATCATCGGCGCAATAGCCTAGTGGTTAGCATGTCGACATGGTGCAGTACCACGTCAGGGCGTCCTGTGTTCGAATCCCATCTTGAGGACATTTCCCCACCCCCCCTCCCTCTCCAACTTTGCTTGCTGTCTAAAAACTGTCCTATTTAATAAAAGCCAAAAACAAATCTTAAAAAAAAAATGTGCTGATTATCGAAGTAATTGTCCATGAATCTGCTGTATTAGCTGTAAAAATTACTTATCTAGTTAACGTTAGCAAACTGGAGTACAGTTAAAGTGCAGAGTAGTTAAAGTATATTGCAACTTAACACGCCAAAGCCATTTCCCATGCATTGTTTTATTTGTGATGACTTGGCATAATGTTTACTTAACCACAGTTAGCATATTGTTTAGTTGTGTATTTGCTAATTCAGCACTGTGCTACATCCAGACTAACCCTCTTTTTTGTATAATCAGTATCTGTTATTAAGTGACTCAATTAATTTGAAATTAAGATGGTAACCTTTTTTAATTCTTTGTTTTTATTGTTGTGATTATTGTTATGATAGTTTGGCATTCTTCATGTAAAGCACTTTGAATTAGCACTGTGTATAAAATGTGCTGCAGTATAAATAAACGTGCAGTGTCATGATTAGATAAAATGACAGAGAAAATGGACATAAGATAACTTTCTCAGTGCAGCTAAACGCCAAGTACAAAAAGTTCACATATTAAGCAATCTAGCTTTCAGAATGAGTGTTTATGACAATACTAATGCCACAATATCAATCACAGGAGAAGGAGAAAGAAATGATTGAGGATCAGGCAGAGCAGGGTCAGTCAGGTGTACAGTGTCAGGTAAGGATGTTGTGCTGTATTGAAGAGATAATGATCATTCTTTTGAGCTGAACAATTTTTTTTCAAGTGAAGTTTCACAAACTAATTTCGAGAGGAGCATGTGATCTTACGTAATCAGTAATAATCCAATCAGAATGATCCTAGCTTAATATAAATGGATCACTTTCTCCTTACTGCTCTATCTTCTTTTTGGAAGAATCCCCCCTTCCACCCCAACTCCTCCTTTTTCTCCCCTTCTAAAAGGAAGAGCGATCGAGACCAATCTGATCTCGGGTCCCCTGATATGCTTCTAGACCGGGCGGGAGCCCTGGGATCAAATATCTCCGAGCTCAGGGTTCTCTCCCAGGACAGCATGCCAAACCTGCTATAAATGCCAAGCATATCTAAGTGGGAACTCTTGAGTTGTGGCGGTTTAGCAGATGAAACTCACAGGCTCACTGATTTACAATATGATCGGTCATTTTAACAAGTGTAATGTAAACAAGTTACTATGAGAATGGAAAACGTGTTTTGCTGCATTTATTTTGCTTCAGGAGTCAGTCTGCTGACTATAAACAACAAAACAAACAATGCAATAAATAGTCTTGAAGAAAAATTTGCTGTCATTGAACCTGAGAAAAACTATCATAATGTCGTAGTCTCCATGCTATAATAATAATAATGATGAAAGCATTTTTAACTGTGGGGACATATCTTTAACAGTACAATTCGGTTGTGTCCCCTTCGAATAAAAAGCTCGAAAGAAATTTTTTTGCCCAAAAATCCCCCACCCTGTTAAATCAGACTTACACCTCATGTGAATATCCTTTCTCCACAGAATGAGTGCTTAATTATTCTCAAAACAATTGTTTTATTTGCTAATTACCATTTTATTGCAGCCACAGTTGTTAGTTTCCATTTAGATCTTCATTTATTGTGAATTCTGCATTGTACAGTTTAAACATGGTCCAATTCTTTGTTGATCAATAGTGCCAGTTTACTAAATAAACCGATGGACGGGGCAACCATTACTGCATCCAAAATGGTGAAAAGCCTTGGAGTAACGATTGATGACCAGCTAAACTTCTCTGACCACATCTCTAGAACTGCTCGATCGTGCAGATTCACACTCTATAACATCAGAAAGCTCCGACCCTTCCTATCTGAACATGCAGCTCAACTCCTTGTTCAAGCTCTTGTTCTCTCCAGACTGAACTATTGCAACTCTCTACTAGCCGGGCTTCCAGCTAACTCTATCAAACCTCTTCATCTGCTTCAGAACGCAGCAGCACGAGTGGTCTTTAATGACCCTAAACGAGCACATGTCACTCCGCTGCTCATCCGTTTGCACTGGCTGCCAGTAGCTGCTCGCTTCAAATTCAAAGCTCTGATGTTTGCCTACAAAGCGACTTCTGGCTTTGCTCCTTCTTATCTGCTCTCACTTCTGCAGATGTATGTGTCCTCCAGAAACTTGCGTTCTGTGAATGAACGTCGCCTCGTGGTTCCATCCCAAAGAGAGAAGAAATCACTTTCCCCAACTCTCGCGTTCAATCTGCCCAGTTGGTGGAATGAACTCCCTAACTGCATCAGAACGGCAGAGTCACTCGCTGTCTTCAAGAAACCACTAAAAACTCAACTGTTTAGTCTCCACTTCCCTTCCTAATCTGCAATTGCCTCTCTGACTCCACCGCTAACTGTACCACAAAAAAAAATACTAATGTTTTCCTTCTTACACTTTACACACCTGAAACTTGCCTACAGCACTTACTCACTGTTGCTCTTATAGTTGTATAAGCTGCTTCCTTGTCCTCTTTTTTTAAGTCGCTTTGGATAAAAGCGTCTGCTAAATGACTAAATGTAAATGTAAGTGCATCTTGAGCCACCTTTAGTTTAGTTTTTAATATCTAGTGTCCAGCTTATAATTAATTTGTAACTATAAAGTCATTTTTCTGAGCTCCTCACTTTCCTGAAGGTCTTCTGTATGGCAGGATTTCTCTCTTTCTCCTGCTCTGTACGCTGCATTTCTGAATGGAGAGCGCTTCTACGCCCCTTTTCTGGGCTGTGCAGATGGAGCCGCGCTGATTTGTTCTGCTTCTGTGTCGTCTTTGTCTCCAGAGCAGGAGAACACAAAGGAGGAGGATCTGGGTGGCGTGCAGCATGTGTGTGTGTGAGTGTGTGCGTGAGTGTGTGGCGCTTTGTTTGGGACGTACCACTCCGTGTCACCAATCGTCTGCTGGTTCCTCCAACGGCCCCCGAGATCTCAGCGGGACCCCTAGTGGACGCCACATGCACTGCAGATCCACATACACACACACACGGTTGAGTGAAACACCCAGAGAGAATGACATCACACTGAGGATGAGTGTGTGCTGCACGTGATGACATCAATGAATGACTGCATGACAAAATAGCAAAACACACACACACACACACACACACACACACACACACAGTAAAAAATATCCGTTAATGAGCATTTTCTGGGGGGATAGTTCATTAAACAACCCAACACTGATGATGATTATAGATAGATATATAGATATAGATATATATATACACTAGATGTTGTAGGCTATTGTTGTCTATTGCAGTGTTTCCCAACCAACAGTGCATATTTTGGATGTCTCCCTTATCTGACCCACTCATTTCAGGTTGTGGAGTCTCTTCTGATGTTCAGGTGAGTTGATTCAGGTGTGTTTGATTAAGGAGAGATTGAAAATGTGTACTGTTGATGGGCCTTCAGGAACAGGGTAGGGAAACACTGGTCTATTGGAAGGAATGCGTCAACAGAGCGGCCATCTTGGTACAGGCACAAGCTGATATGTAGATGTCAGACGTTTGTGCTGTGTACAGGTGTAGTAATGAGCAAACAAACAAATAAACAAAGCATAAAAACAGAACACTCTAGAAAATATGAGTTTTTTATGATTTTGCATGTTACAAAATGCTGTGCTCAACAAATAACGTTATACAATCACCGGCCATTTTATTAGGTACACCTTACTAATACAGTCTTGGGCCTCTTTTGCCTTCAGAACTGCCTTAATCCTTCATGGCAGAGATTCAACAAGCTACTGGAGATATTCCTCAGAGATTTTGCTCCATATTGTCATGATAGCATCACACAGTTGCTGCAGATTTGTCGGCTGCACATCCATGATGCCAATCTCCCGTTCCACCACATCCCAAAGCTGCTCTATTGGATTGAGATCTGGTGACTGTGGAGGCCATTTGAGTGGAGGCTCTTTTGAGGTCAAATGAGGCAAGCATAGTCAGGAAGTCATTAGCTTGTGTACTTTCAATGTGGATGTTGAAGTCACCTAGCACCAACAAGGGAGTGTCATAATCAGAATAAGATGAGAGAAGAACTTCCAGTGACCTAATGTACCCGGTAAGCGGTAGATGACAGCCACATTTATCTAGAAGGGGTGGATAATGGTGACTGCATGGTATTCAAAGGAGCTGATTTTTGTCAGGGATGGTCTCCGAGTAAATTTCCATGCTTTGGAAATCAGTAGTCCAGTCCCACCCCCTCTCCCTGTCTGACGAGGAGTGTGGGAAAAAGAGAAATTAGCAGAGAGAGCTGCATGTGTAGCAGTGTCCTCCGGTCTCAACCAGGTCTCAGTTAGAGCCATGAGATTATAGTCAGAATGTGGAGCTATGGAGTTGTTGATGATTTGCTCAAATAGCTTTGAGAAGGACTCTTCTTATATTAGTCATAGCAGTGTAATCCATGGAGCACTTGACTGTACCAATATGGCGGCTGTATTGACACATGCTCAATACCCGTATGCAATATCTAGTGTATAAATCTATGAACGATGATGACAGAGCAGCAGATGGGGGTTGTCTACATCAGGATGTTGTTGGCACAGCAATATCACACACACACACACACACACACACACTCCTGGCAGCGCTGAACTGACGCCGTGGGCCGTTTTGTACATCATTGATGATATTAAGCTGGAATAATTGAGCTGCTGATTGCTGCTTCACAGCAGTCAATGAGATTATGTTCTGTTGATCGCTCGTTAACAAGCCAAAAGCATGATTATGAAAATCACATCCTGCTGTCTGGAATGCATAGAAATATTCCACAGAGTCATACTTCATTACGTAAAGCGCAGATCAACAATAATAGCCTGATCCCATGTGATGTCTGCAGTTTGACATAATGAGTAACTCACACGCGTCTTTTAGCGCCTCTGAAGACGCTGTCGCACAATAAACTAAAATACTCTCAAACACAGAAACATCCTGCTGAGAAGTTCATTATTATTCTAAATATCCCAGTTGCAGTCCCAGTAATGCCAGTTGTAAGAGCAACAAATACTTGATTTCTAGTTGATGATGTGTAAAAGTGTCAGAAGGTGGATTTCTCTGCTGGATCATCTGCTGATCTGCATCCCAATCATCACCAATACTGCAGAAGACCTACTGGAACCAGCATGGACACAAGATTCACACAGAAATCAGTCAAGTTTGGTGATGGAGACATCATGGTTTGGGGTTCATTCAGTATGGAGAGATCTGCAACATCAACAGGCTGAGGTATCAAGACATCTGTGCTGGCCATTACATTACAAACCACAGGAGAGGGACAATTCTCCAGCAGGATAGCGCTCCTGCTCATACTTCAGCCTCCACATCAAAGATCCTGAAAGCAAAGAGTGCTCCAGGATTGGCCAGCCCAGTCACCAGACATCAACATTATTGAGCTGATGAAGGAGGAGGTGTTGAAGATGAACACAAAGACTCTTGATGAACTCTGGGATCCTGCTGAAGGCTTTCTTCTTCATTCCAGATGACTTTATTAATCAGTGATGTGAGTCATGTCAGAGATGTATGGATGCAGTCCTCCAAGCTCATGATGGAGTCAGACACAATCTTCATTCTGTCTCCACTGCAGCAGGACTTTATATTCTATACTGGACATTATTTCTGTTCAGTGATGAGACTTTAGTCTGAGCAGAGTCAGAGCGCACTGTCCTCATCAAATCAGTCAACATCAAGACATGATCAGATTTATTGAGCTCAAATCAGCAAAATCTAGAGGCCTTCACCTTTCATAGAGACACTTCTGACACCAAATCACCAACTAGAAGAGCAGATATTATTAGCTGTTGCTAAAACTTGCACATAGGCCACAAGACTTTTATCAGGTAGTGTAAAAGGGCTAATAATATTAATAACATCACTTTTTTTCCAAAAAAAAATAAAATAAATAAAAATTCCTTTAAATAAAAATAAAAATTAAATAAAAAATAATATTTTAAAATCCCTTAAAATAAAAAATAAGACTTTATCCAGGATAAAATAAACTATAATTGCAAGTATGAAAAAGGCTCTTACTCTATTAAACATCACTTATTATTATTATTTATATTGTCATTTTGGTTGCTTTAGCACATCAAGCAAAACAAAACGAGATATTTCCTTGGCATGTAGCTGAAATAAACATACGTTTTAAAATATATTTAACATTGTTTATTTATATTTTATGTAGTAAAATGTGGAACTTAATGTGTAATTTTGTTTGCTGAAACTCAAGCTCTGTAAACAGCATCTGTGTGTCGATTACTACTGTCATCTGTTAACTTCACACCAGTGATCAAAAGACTGTCAGCAACACAATCGATGAAGGCTAACTCACATTCATACTGATGAACAACCTTTAAGTGATTTAAGACTGAGGTATATTATAAGAGCATATTTCAGCCAAGAGAGACAGTGTAATCGGTTATCTAACAAAAACTATGAACTCGAACTTGAGAGAATCCCACAGCCTGATTGACATTTGCTCAGCCAATGGTGGGGGTTTCTGGGCGGGGCTTAAATTGAGTCATTATTATCAAATATTGTTCAGCTTTTGTTACATTCTAAAATCACTGGCCACTTTATTAGGTACACCTCACTAGTATCGTGTTGGACCCCTTTTGCCTTCAGAACTGCCGTAATCCTTCATGGTGTAGATTCAATAAGCTACTGGAAATCTTCCTCAGAGATTTTGCTCCATATTGTCATGATAGCATCACACAGTTGCTGCAGATTTGTCGGCTGCACATCCATGATGCCAATCTCCCGTTCCACCACATCCCAAAGCTGCTCCAATGGATTGAGAACTGGTGACTGTGGAGGCCATTTGAGTACAGTGAACTCATCGTCATGTTCAAGAAACCAGTCTGAGATGATTGAGCTTTATGACATGCTGCGTTATCCTGCTGGAAGTAGCCATCAGAAGATGGAGACACTGTGCTCATAAAGGGATGGACATGGTCAGCAGCAATATTCAGGTAGGCTGTGGCGTTGATGCTCAATTGGTACTAATGGACCCAAAGAAAATCTCCCCCACACCATTACACCACCACCACCAGCCTGAACCGCTGATACAAGGCAGGATGATCCATGCTTTCATGTTGTCTGAGCCGAGCATCTGAATGTGTCAGCAGAAATGGAGACTCATCAGAGCAGCAACGTTTCTCCAATCTTCTATTGTCCAGTTTTGGTGAGTCTGTGTGAATTGTAGCCTCAGTTTCCTGTTCTTAGCTGACAGGAGCGGCACCCGGTGTGCTCTTCTGCTGCTGTAGCCCATCCGCCTCAAGGTTGGACGTGTTGTGTGTTCAGAGATGCTCTTCTGCAGAGCTCGGTTGTAACGAGTGCAAACCCAGTACCATAAAGGTGCACATGTAAACACAGAGCTTAACTCACCGGTATCCTCCTGTACACTCCATCATCATCATCATCATCATCATCATCATCAGCAGTCATTATGAGCAGAAATCACACACACTGAAGATAAACCAGGCAGAGGCGATCGTCAATTATACTGCATTATTTCTGCATTCAAAACATCTTTACAGTAAAATAGATTTCAGCATTATCACACTCTTTTGTTGCATTCACAAATGCAGTATAAATAATCTGATAATAAAATATCCCCGTCCCCATTACAGCAGAGAGAAGAAGAGAGGTTCTGTCAATCAAGAGCAAATATATACACACAGCATCAGAAATCAGGTAAAAGAGTGTCTGTGCAGTAAAAGATCAGGTGCAGGAAATAGAGGAGAGTCTCCGCTACATCAGAATCACACACACACACACGCACACACATTCATGTGAACATGCATGCATGCAAACACACATACACACACACACTTATGCATGATTGAATGCATATACACACATAAGCACAATCACACGTTGGGGTACACGCACGCACACGCAAATTCATGCATGCGCGCACACACACACACACACACACACGCGCACACACACACACGCGCGCAAATACATACACTTGCACATGCATGCATGTGCGCACACACACGCGCACACATGAACAAACCATGCATGCACACACGCACAATAGCACATGCACGCACAAACATAAACACACACACACATACAAACGCACACATTCACATGCAAGAACATATATTCACATGGACATGCATGCACACACACACTTTTATGCACGCATGTCCACACAAGCACACTCACCGTGGGACGCACTCACAAACACATGCAAATATATTTACTTGCACATGCACACGTACACACACACACACAAACACACACAAGCACCCTTACAGTCGCACCCAGTTATGTATGTACATGCACACTCACAAGTAAATGTATGCACGCACACACACGCACGCACATTTGCAAGCACACTCATATGCACAATCGCGCTCATGCATACACACACATGCGAACTTGGACATACTTTAGCATGCACATGTGTGTAAATGCATGCATGCACACACTCATGTGCATAAGCATTCATGCACACACACACACACTCACACACACGCAAATACATTCACGTGAACATGCATGCACACACACACTTTTATGAACACATATGCATGTACACAAGCACGCTCACACAGTGTATACTTGCACACACACTCATGTGCACATATGCATGCAATCGCACTCATGCATACACACACGCACACCTGGACACTCATGCATGCATGCACATGTGTGTAAATGCATGGCAGCACACACACTCATGTGCATAAGCGCGCACACACACACACACACACACACACACACACACACACACACACACACACACACACACACACACACACACACACACACACACACACACACACACACACACACACACACACACACACACACACACACACACACAGTTCAGTTGGTCTTTTTGCTGGCTTCTGCTTCTTTGGTGTGTGTTTGTGCTGTGGTGGGCTCAGGAACGGAGCCGTTGTGTTTGCTGTGTGTGTGTTCTGCACTGAGGTCAGTCAGCGGACGCACAAACAGAGTCTTGTAGAGGAACGACTCCAGTGATGAAAGAGGATGCGATGAAGAACCCAACAGCATCATCCGCGTCTGAAACAACACAACACACACACTTCATTTACAGCACACACACGCTGACATTGAGCTTTATTACAACAACATCCGTGACAGTAATATCAGGCTGTGCACTTCTGGGGCAAATATTATTGTGTAAAAGTTAGACATTTATATTTCAAATAATAGTTTTTTGGGGGTGGCACTTTGGCCTCACAGCAAGAAGGTCACTGGCTCAAGTCTCGGCTGGGTCAGTTGGTGTTTCTGTGTGGAGTTTGCATGTTCTCCCCGTGTTGGTGTGGGTTTCCTCCGGGTGCTCCGGTTTCCCCCACAGTCCAAATACATGCGCTATAAGGGAACTGATCAACTACACTGGCCGTAGTGTATGAGTGTGTGTGTGTGTGTGTGTATATATTTTCATTTATTCATTCGTTCATTTTCATTTCGGCTAAGTCCTTTATTTATATTTTTATATTTATACTTTATTTATATATTTATTTATATTTATCTGGGGTTGCCAAAGTTAAATGAAATGTGGATTGTTTTACATAGTGGATGCCCTTCCAGCTGCAACCCATCACTGGAAAACACCCATACACACTCATTCACACACACACACACACTCACTCATACACTACGGCCAGTGTAGTTGATCAGTTCCCCTATAGTGCATGTGTTTGGACTGTGGGGGAAACCGGAGCACCCGGAGGAAACCCACACCAACACATGGAGAACATGCAAACTCCACACAGAAACACCAACTGACCCAGCCGAGACTCAAACCAGCGACCTTGCTTTGAGGCCACAGTGCAACACCACTGAGCCAGCGTGCCGCCCTTTATTGTAACATATGTTAATATATTTTTTCATCAGTAATCTATCTCATATGTTTTAGTGTGTGTGTGTAGATTTCGTTAACTATAATAACTGCATATGAACACATCAACCATCCAGCAAAACAGGCCTGAGATCATTAACATCAGTGTATGAACGAGATCACACACACACACACACACACACACACAAACACACACAAAACAAACACACACGCACACACAAACACATGCACACATGTGCTCGCACACACGCGCACACACACACACACACACACACACACACACACACACACACACACACACAAACGTAACGTGACACAGACTAATGGTAACATGCAGAGCTACAGAACTATAATTTAAGATAGTGATGTGCAGTGTGTGACGGATGAAGGTCAGAGGAACACACACACACACACACACACACACCTCACATCTCCGTCAGTCTCGCTCTACAACTGCAGAATGATGCAATTACAGAAAATGATGCAAAAGACGAGAGAGAAGTGAAAGAATGAAGGGCAAAGGAGAGACGACACACACACACCCACACACATATACAGACACACACGCACTCAGGCACGCACGCACAGACACACACATATACAGACACGCACACACAGACACACAGACAGACAGACAGACAGACAGACAGACAGACAGACAGACAGACAGACAGACACACGCGCACACACACATACATACATACATACATATACAAATACATACATACACACAGACACACACATGCACAAACAGACAGACAGACACACACATTTGATTATCACACATTTTGATTAATAATTTGGAATGACTAATACTAATTAAAGCAACACAGCATCCAAATAATCATAAAGAGAAAGACAGACAGACACACACACAAATGGACATGCACACACAAACACAGAACAGATATGATACACACAAATGCATACACACACATCAATATACACATGCAACACATACACACACATACACACACACACAGTACAACACACATGCAAGCAGACAAATTCATACACACAAACACACAACAGTACACACACACATATATAATTCACATACAAAAACACACGGAACCCCAAAAAAACATGTGCATGTGCACACACACACACACACACACAAACATATATACAAATATATACATACAACACACACAATCACACGCACGCACACACACATACAAATATATACATACAACACACACAATCACACAGACATTCACATACATATACAAAACCACGTGACAAACCTACAACACACACACATATATGCACATATACACACACAAATGACACAAACGACATACAAACAAACACACCTGCCACAAAAACAACCCCCCCACCACACACACACACACACACACATACAATATATAAACAATCAAACACATGAAACAAAATAACAAAAACACACAAGCACATACACAAAAGAACACAATACACATGTGGTGCGCGCACACACACACACGGCATACAAAAAAAACAAACACATACACACAAACAAAGACACAATGTATGTGTGTGTGTGTGTGTGTGTGTTGCTCACCTTGTTGGTGACGGTGAAGAGTGTGTAGATGAAGATCAGATGGTGTGTTTGAATCGGGAGGTAACGGCACTGCTGCAGAGAAAACACCACGGCTCCTAACAGGGTCACCTTGGTGGGACTGCACACACACACACAGACACACACAGACACACAGACACACACAGACAGACACAGACAGACACACACACACACACACACACACACACACACACACACACACACACACACACACACACACACACACACACACACACACACACACACACACACAGAAAAAGGTCAAAGGTAAAATTAGAAAACAAGGTCAGATAATCAACACACACACATGAGGTCAAATGAGGCAAGACAGTCATCATGCACACACACACACACACACACACACACACACACACACACACACACACACACACGCACACACACACTCTAATGAACTACAGTACATGATGGAGGGGCTGACTGTTTATGACTAACAATTAATAACTGCAATTAACTGTAAACACAGGTTCAGGAGTAACTGCAGAGCTGTGTGTGTGTGTGTGTGTGTGTGTGTGTGTGTGTGTGTATGCATGAGTGTGTATGCATGTAAGAGTGAATGAGAGTACACGTGTGTGTGTGTGTGTGTGTGTGTGTGTGTGTGTATGAATGAATGTTTATGCATGTGTGAGTGTGTGTGTATGAGAGTAAATGTGTGTGTGTGTGTGTGTATATATGTATGTATGCTTGAGTGAGTGTGTCTGTGTGTATGAGAGTACACGTGTGCGGGTGTGTGTGTGCAAGTATGAGTGCATGCATATGTGAGTGTGTGCACATGTATGTGCATGCGGTGTGTGTATGAATGTGTGCATGTTTGTGTTAGTGTGTGTAAGGGTGTATGCATGTGCGAGTGTGCGTGTGTCTGTGCATGTGTATATGTTTGTGTGTGTGTGTGTGTGTGTGCATGTGTTGAATGTCTCCACAGTGATGGATCACAGACTCCCCTCTCCTCTCCTCCTCTTCCACACAAATCTTCTTTCCTAAATGCCACTCGCACAAAAACCATGACAACAAGTGTCGCTCAAGACCAGAGCAAATCAATACAGGAGCCAATTATTCCACCTGCGGCATTCTGGGAGAAAACGCTATTACTGTGACAGAGACAGAGACTTCAGCAGATGCACGCAGACACGCGCACACACAGACACACGGCTGACCTCAAACACACTCACTAACACTGAGCTCCATATATATATATACACTAGCTATCGCATAGGGACCCTGAGCATGCGTCAATAGCGCCGCCACATTGGTACAGTGCTCCCAGGACAAATGTCATTCAACCGCACTAGTCAAGACAGTGTTATTACGTGAAGATGCGGGACTTTAGCGCTGTCTACGGGTGTAGTAACGAGCAAACAAAGAAAATAAAGCACAAAGGCAGAACATTTCATAGGTAATATTAAGTTTTTCTTCTGTTTTTGTATGTTCTGAACTCTTGTGCTCTACAGGTAACGTTATTGATGATAACAGTCTCTTACTGCATTCACCATACGGCAAAGCAGCTCCAACTCACACTAAACACTCGGCTTATGCTAGTTTTGTTGAATAAAATCAGCAAACAATGCAAAAGAAATATGACAACGAGACGCTGCGCTGCCAGAAACTGGTATTATTGTCGGCTAGTGAAGGAGTCGTTCGGGGGATTCATTCACAAACGAATCGCTCCCTCCGTCAGTATGAGCAGTGAAATCAGGAGAGGAGCTGTGTTTCAGGACATGATTAGATCAAATTAAATTAGCAGGGAGGGTGAATAGTACATTTCTGTACACACAAACACAAGCTTTTTGTCAGGAATGCAGGAATGTAGAAAAGTGATGTAAAATTATAGTTTTCGTAATTAGAAAAAAAAAAATTACATACTAACATCCAGAAAAACTCCCGATCATAGATATTTGTGTATATGTGCGTATCTCTGGCTTTGGATGGCCACAGTCCTCCACTGTACATTGGTCCCGCATTCATTTCAAAGGAGCGTTCCCCTGTACCAAGATGGCGGCGCTATTGACGCATTCCGTCCAATAGACAACAATAAGCCAGGCGACATCTAGTGTATATATCTATGACTGAGCTCAAGAGGAATCTCCAACACACATACACACATGTACAAAGACATGTACACAAACAAACATGCACAGCCACACAAACAATCAATCACACTTACATTTACTGAAAGCAGAAGTTTACACACACTGTATAAGGCGGCACATCACCATTTTACACTTTTCCTCTTTTAGTTAAGGATGATCACTTGTGCTTCTGTTCTGCTCAATATCAGAATAATGAGAGATATTTGTTTGAGAAATTGTTCTAACTCTTCTTGAAAGTCAAGTTTACACACAATCAGATTATTCTGCCTCTGATAAAGCTCAGATGATGATGTCAGGGTTTAGGAGGTTTCTGATTGGCTGATTGACAACATTTGAGTTAATGTGAGGCACAACTGTAGAATAGTATTGAAGGAAAAGCTCAAACACACAGCTTCCTTGTGTGACAACATGGGAAAATCAACAAGCCAGAATCAACAACAAAGCCAGATTACCATTAGCTGAATGACACTGGGAACAGACTGATGTGTGGAGACATGTCCTGTGCTCTGATGGAGCTGAGATTGAACTGTTTGGCCTTAATGAGCAGTGTTACATCTGGAGGACAAAGGGGAAAGCGCACAAGCCTAGAAACACCATCCCAACTGTGCAGTATGGGGGCGGCAGCATCATGTTGTGGGGCTGTTTTGCTGCAGGAGGGACTGGTCCACTTCACAGCATAGATGGCATCATGAAGACAGAACATTATGGAGAAATACTGAAGCAACATCTCAACACATCAGCCAGGACATTACAACTCAGCCACAAATGGCTCTTCCAGACAGACCATGACCCTGAACACACTGCCAAACTAGTTTAAATGTGCTTTAAGGACAACAGAGTGAATGTTTTGGAGTGGCCATCACAAAGCCCTGACCTCAATCCTATAGAGAATGTGTGGGCAGAGCTGAAAAAGCTTGTGTGAGCAAGACAGCCTACAAATCTGACTCAGTTACAGCAATTCTGCAGGAGGAATGGGCTAAAACTCCTGCAAACTATTGTGAGAAGCTTGAGGAAGGAGACGCAAAACATCTGACCAAAGTTATACAGTTTAAAAGCAAAACTAAAAATACCAAGGAAATGTGTGTACACTTCTGACTGTCGAGAAATTAATAACAAATCCTCTCATTATTCTGGCATTTAGCAAATGTCAATCATTTAGGATATCCTGACGGACCTAACACTGTAAACATTTAATTTGATTTACCATCAGACATTTAAAAAAATGGTTCTGCTCCTTTCTTTACAGTGTATGTAAACTTCTGCTTGCAACTGTATATCCATGCCTAATATCAGATGGGCAGAAAGTGATAAATGTTTTATAAACTGTTAAAATATTGGTGTCAGTGATGCAGCAAGTCTACAGACTAGTGTACACGATGATGTTATTCAAAAAAATGTACCTTAACGTCTGATATGACAAAAAAAGTGGCCAGAAATGAATATTTTCTTGATTCAAATGAGTAGCGGACTGGACCCGGAAACAGTATTCCACACGTCACCGATACATCACGACTTAACAAGCAGACAGGGGCCAAATTCTAGACTTTGTCAGAAGTGGGGTGCGACATTCGAACCCCCTGAACCCCCCTGGCTATGGGCCTGACTTATTACACATCTTGTAAAAGGAGTAAAATAGAAGCCTTTTAAGACACCCTGATAACCTCACCTCCTGACTAAAAAGGGTGTGTTTCCCTTCAGAGATCAGGGAATTAAATACATTAATGAATCTTACTAAGACATCTTGAGAAGTTCATTAGTTTCCGGCTTCCAGACGCCACGAACAAGCTGCTCAAAGTTACTGATGAGTCCTCCTCCGGCTCCTGCAGACACAAACACACAGATATATATGTATTATTGATATTTCTGTACTCATCAGACTCGGTAATAACGGTATTATGATTATATTTGCGAGCGCAGGGTTGTGTAATATCCAGTGAATCAGTAGGGTTTTGTTTGTTCGCCTGCTGATGTGTTTTGACTCTTAAACTTTTATCATTTTAGCGGCGCTCGTAATTACAGTCACCTCGACCTCCTGATATTTCAAGCCTTTCCTCGGAGTAATTGAAGGACATCGGGGTGAAATGCATCATGGGTTTAATAATGAGTGTGATGAAATTCTGAAAAATAACCTTGAGCTTTTAAACATTGAAATGTCAAGCTGAAAGAACTGTAATAAACGCGGAGACGAACAGAGCCGGATAAAGATCACACGCATTTTATCTTTAGATGAGCTGGATTATATGATATCTGGATTACGCCAACAGATTACAAAAATCAAGTATTTATAACTAGAATAAAGTACTTTTGAAATACACAATCACACTACAGTTACTTTTTTAGTTACTTTTAGTTACTTTAGTTAGTTACTTTATAGGATTACATGTTCACAGAATGGCAGTAAAATGTTCACAGTTCATTGATTCTCCTCATTTTTTGACAGTCATATTTGTTTGTAATAAACCTGCAGCTTATATAGATTCATGACTCTTGTTTTTAAGTTGAAGAGAGTGGAGAGGGGTTATATGATATTAACATCATCATCTGCACAGTGTTTTAGATGAATTATTTAATGATATTGCTGTGAATGTCATGTCATTCAATATTCATATAATTACTATTTATACTATTTGCATCATTACTATAAATTATTTATTACTATATTATATAATTACTCAATCAGATTTTTAAAATTAAGTACTTGTAATACTTTTTAAAATACACGTAATCAGATTAGTTACTTTTTAGTTACTTTACAGTTATTTTTAGTTACTTTTTAGTTTAGTTAGTTACTTTTTAGTTACTTTAGTTACAGTTACTTTTTAGTTACTTTAGTTACAGTTACATTTTAGTTACTTTAGTTAGAGTTACTTTTTAGTTACAGTTACTTTTTTGTTACTTTAGTTACAGTTACTTTTTTAGTTACTTTAGATGCAGTTACTTTTTTAGTTACTTTAGTTACAGTTACTTTTTAGTTACTTTAGTTACAGTTACTTTTTAGTTTAGTTACAGTTACTTTTTTAGTTACTTTAGATGCAGTTACTTTTTTAGTTACTTTAATTACAGTTACTTTTTAGTTACTTTAGTTACAGTTACTTTTTAGTTTAGTTACAGTTACTTTTTTAGTTACTTAGATGCAGTTACTTTTTTAGTTACTTTAATTACAGTTACTTTTTAGTTACTTTAGTTACAGTTACTTTTTAGTTTAGTTACAGTTACTTTTTAGTAAATTTTTAGCTACAGTTACTTTAGTACTTTACTTTTTTAGTTACTTTATAGGATTACATGTTCACACAATGGCAGTAAAATGTTCACAGTTCATTGATTCTCCTCATTTTTTAACATTCATATTTGTTTGTAATAATCCTGCAGCTTATATAGATTCATGACTTTTGTTTACAAGTCAAAGAAAGTGGAGAGGGGTTATATGACATTAATACTGTCAACTGCACTTCTAGTGTTTTTACATGAATTATTTGATGATACTGCTGTGAATTTCATGTCCTTTAATGCTTGTATAATGACTATTTATACTATTTGTATAATTACTATAAATTATAATTGTTCTTTCGTAATTACTCGTAATCAGATTACAAAAATGAAGTACTTGTAATTAACTACTTTGTAAAATACACTTCAAGAGTTGACCTTCAGCTGATGATTGATTATAAAGCGTGTTTGGCATGCTGTCCCGGGAGAGAGCCCTAAGCTCTTAAGATCCTCAAGCCTGGGGCTCCCTCCTGCTTGCAGGGCAAGAGAGAAGTTTGAGCTCAGGTAGATCTGAAGAACTCCCCTGCTGTAGTAGCTAATGAACAGACAGTGATCGCTCTTAAGAGGTAACTACTGACTAGGAGCATGTCTATGGTGTCGATTTGGATTAGTCAATTAACTTAAGCAGCATGTTTTTAGATG
This sequence comes from Danio rerio, assembly GCF_052040795.2. Classification (NCBI taxonomy): domain Eukaryota; kingdom Metazoa; phylum Chordata; class Actinopteri; order Cypriniformes; family Danionidae; genus Danio; species Danio rerio. The sequence continues at coordinate 743,525 of NC_141041.1, forward strand.
GTGGGAGGAAACCGGGGAACTCAGAGGAACCCCACGTAAGTATGAGGAGAACGTGTAAACTCCACACAGAAACGTCGGCTGGCTTGGTAAGGACTTGAACCAGTGACGTTCTTGCTGTGAGGCAACAGTGCCAACCACTGGGCCAGCAAGAAAAGGAGGAGGAGTAGGGGTGGAAGGGGGGATTCTCCAACATGATGCTGATATGGAGCTGAGGGTATTTAAGGTGGCTTAGGAGTCGTCTGATTGTTGAATCATAAATTGAATAATGCGGGACCAGCTGCAAGCAATCATAAGCACGTCATCCTCTCGACATTAGTTTATGAATACACTTCACAATCAGATTACATTTACCTTTTAGTTACTTTAGAAAGTTACTTTTTAGTTACTTAAATTACAGTTACTTTTTAGTTTAGTTATTTACTTTTTTAGTTACTTTAGCTTCAGTTACTTTTAGTTACTTTAGTTAATTTTTAGTTACAGTTACTTTAGTTACTTTTTAGTTTCTTTAGTTACGTTAGTTACGTTTTAGTTACTTTAGTAAAAGTTTAGTTTTAGTTTAGTTAGTTACTTTTTTGGTTACTTTTTGTTATTTTTCATTACTTAACTTACAGTTACTTTTATAATTACTTTAGTTACAGTTACTTTTTTATTTACTTTAGTTACAGTTACATTTAATTACCTTTTAGTTTAGTTCGATATTTTGGTTACAGTTACTTTAAGTTACTTTTTGCTATTTTTCATTAATTTTAGTTACAGTTACTTTATTATTTACTTTAGTTACATTAACTTTAGTTACAGTTACATTTAATTACCTTTTAGTTTAGTTTGATACTTTGGTTACAGTTACTTTTAGTTCCTTTTTCAATTGATTTTAGTAACAGTTACTTTTTTAGTTACTTTAGTTACATTTACTTTTTAGTTACTTTAGAAACAGTTACTTTAGTTAGTTAATTTTTTGGATTACATATTTACACAATCACAGTAAAATGTTCACAGTTCATTGATTCTGCTAATTGCTAATGTTTATAGTTGTTTGTAATAAACCTACCGCTTATATACATGCCACTGATTCTTGTTTCGGAGAGTGGTTATATGACATCATTAAAAATAAAATATGTGTAACTAAAATAAATGACTTTTTAAAATACACATAATCAGACAACAGTTACTTGTTAGTTACTTATTAGTTACTCTTTTGGATTACGTTTACACAATGGCAGTAAAATGTTCAAAATTTATAGATTTTCCTCATTTTGAAAGTTTATATTTGTTTATAATAAACCTGCCACCTATACATGTTCGTTATATTTGTTTTTATGAGATGTCATATAAATTATACACATGTGCCTGATTCTTGTTTCGAGAGTGGTTATATGACACTAATCAAAAATCAAATACATCCAACGAAAATAAACTACTTTTAAAAATGCACCTAATCAGACTACAGTTACTTTTAGTTCCTTTTTTAGTTACAGT
>NC_141041.1:750000-782500 GCF_052040795.2 Danio rerio
CGCCAGCATCAGTGCAGAGAGAACAGCTCCACCGAAACAGTAGAGCATCGAGCTGAACCAGCAGGCCAGAGGACTCCGCTGAGACACACACAACGCTCCTGGACACACACACACACACACACAAACACACAAATGCAAAATTCATGCAATTCACAAACATTCATACAGATTTACTATTCAGACACCAGCTCTAAACACACACACACACACACACACATTACAGCAAACATGTACAACATTCATAATATATATCTATATGTGTGTGTGTGTGTGTGTGTGTGTGTTATAACTGCACTAGTTTTAAATGCAGCAGTAATGATAATGTCAAATACAGTGTAAGACACATTACCCTTCACTAAATCCTAAAGAAAGGTTCATCTCTACTATAATCCTCTATTAGCTGTCATGAGTAGCTGCACTAGTCAGGGCACTACTGAAGCATTTGATACTCAAATATTTATGCGTCTCTGTAAACAGGAAGTGGATTTCCTCATCATAATCTCTCTGTAATCTCAGTCACATGATCAGCTTTATCGGTGTCCTGCTGAACTCTGATCAGTGGCTGCTGTTGTGTTTAATTCTGCTTTATTCTCAGTCTGAATAATCAGATATGTTAGCCTCACGCAGCACTGTGTGTGTGTGTGTGTATACTGTATGTGTGTGTACTGTATTCATGTGTGCGTATACTGTATATATGTGTGTGCGTGTGTGTGTGTAGTCATGAATGATCTGCTCGAGTCTGTGTTTGATATTCATGGTGTGTTCAGTCTTCAGTGTCTGCATGCGGTTTCATCATATGATCAGATGTTCATGATCTTCATCACATGATCTGATTAAATAAAAGTCATGAGTGTTTATCAAAGGACACTGATGCTGTCAGAGATCAGACATGTCAGCCTGCTTTCAGGAGAATTTCATCAGTTTCTTGAGCATGTCAGGTGATCGAGTGTGTATAAAATGAAATCAACATCTGTAACATTATTTCTGTGAAGCTAATATGCATCACTACTATACTTTCTAGCGTTATTTTTGATATGATCATGCATTATTTTTCCTTGAGACCTTTAAGACTGCTCTAAACAATAAATAAATGTTTAAGTGACTCATCATTGGTGAAGCGGTGGCGCAGTAGGTAGTGCTGTCACAGCAAGGAGGTCGCTGGTTCAAGCCTCGACACAGTTGGTGTTTCTGTGTGGAGTTTGCATGTTCTCCCTGCCTTCGCGTGGGTTTCCTCCGGGTGCTCCGGTTTCCCCCACAGCCCAAACACATGCGTACAGGTGAATTGGGTAGGCTAAATTGTCCATAGTGTATGAGTGTGATTAAGTGTGTATGGAGGTTTTCCAGAAATGGGTTGCAGCTGGAAGGTCATTCGTTGCGTAAAACATATGCTGGATAAGTTGGCGGTTCATTCCGCTGTGGCGACCCCATTGATTTTGCAATTTATTGTGAATTTATTGTGTTTGGTTCTCCTGTGTCCCCTGTTCCTCTTGCTGTACCAATGCAGCAGCTGCTTCACGTAAAAGCTGACTAACAGTTTTTGCCATTTTACCTCTGTTATACTGTATTTACATTAGTAACTCACGCTGTCCCATCCATCAAAACCGTGCTTCTGCCCTCAGGCTCTGTGTGTGAAAGCACTCGACGTCACTTGAATACGCCCCTCCCACTGATTAGCATAGGCTTTGCATACAGCTTTAAGTTGAAAATGAAATCGAAAATGAAATCTGACATGAAAAAGTGTCAATAAAAGGAAAGCTTAAATTTACATTTGAATTGTGTCACTATTATAGCGAGAACATTAATAACACGCTTTGTAAAAATTGTGTTTGCATTTTATTTTTTAGTTTGCCTTTTTATTTTAATATTGGCAGTCTTGACGTGGAAATTCAGTGAAAATGAAATGTTATATTGGCAACTTGTTATATGAAATGTTATATTGGCAAACTCAATTTGACAGGGACGATGTGCTGTCAAAGTGAAAATGAAAATGAAATAATTTCATTTCCTTTTCAATTTTGGCAGATATTTTGCGCACAGTGTTTTAAAATTAAATTGTTAATCTGATTTTCATTTTCATTTCCAATCTTTATTTGATTCATTTAAAATTAGCAGGATTTACCTTCCATACAGATCAAGGGCCTGTTTCAGAAAGGAGGTTAACTGAAAACTCAGAGTATTTTAACCCTGAAATGAGAGAAACTCTGGGTTTTCCGTTTCAAAATGGCAGGTTTGTTAAACTGGAGAAATCAGGGTAAGTCAAGCCTGTTTCTGAAAGAGAGTTAACTTTAACTCAGAGTCAGTTACTGTGGTCACTTACTCTGTGAATCTAACCTGGTCAGAAGCAGGTTTTATTCTCTAAACTCAGAGTTTCTGTCTGTCTCCTCCCCTTTTTTAAAGATGCAGCGGTATTTCTCGCCTTAGCCTTACGTTTCCACCCACCTATTTTAATGCTCATTTTGGATACGTGCATAAAAACGATTGATAGAAACGTCATGATGCAAATAACTTTTTAAAATATGCATAAAAAACACGCATAACTGAGTAGGATAAACTTTTATTCAATAGAAAATGTGCGCATAAACTACGATGGTAATGATATTTGGTGCCAGTTTAATCAGGAAGTGACAATTTTTTTCTCTTTGACTCGTAGGATGGAATTTTATTCGCATCTTTTAATATTCCAGTTTTACACATACATTTATGTAATATATTTGGATGGAAACAGCTATTGCCTACATTTTAGTCACACACAGAAGAACTGTACGAGAATGGCTTATGCTTTTTTAATAAATAATTAAATTGAATTCACCTTCGACATGCACTGTAACTAATGGGATTATTATTCTTTCTAAAAATTATTTTTAGTACTGCTTACCTTCTAAATGTTATATTAACCTCTATCACTTGATCAATAAAAAAGGCAGACACACAAGTGCACTATTAAATCATTTAAAACTAATAAATGTATAAAAAAGTTTAGAAAAAAAATATAAACATCACAAATTACATTACTTATATTATTATACTTAAATATTTAAATACCTAAAAAGTTAAATTAGGCATTAACTTGAGCAGCTGTTTTCCCACGCTAACTGTCTCTTCTTCACTGATGGTTGCTTCTTTTCAAATATATACGCTCATATTTGCTATAACTTTGCATGAGAACATCAAGTTCAGCTGGAGAAAGAAATGGTGATCTCTTTTATAACATATTGCCATAGTCACTCGTAATGTCTGCGCTCCATTGATAATGCCTTTTTATAGTAACAGTGTGCGCGCTTAACTCTGAGTTGGTCTACTCGAGGTTGATTGACCCAACTCAGATCAGCTGTTCTGTAACCGAAAACTCAGAGTTTTTAATCTCTCGGTAAATCAACTCAGAGTTCAAGTTTAAACTCTGAGTTGTTTGAACCTCCTTACTGAAACAGGCCCCAGGTTTCGGTAGATACTCAAAATTAAATGACTCTAATACATCCCTAATTGTGACTGATTTTTCCCATAATCCAGTAGCCCTACATGAGGAAATTGTGTGTAATCCAGCATTTTTACAGTGTAGATTTACGCTCAGATACAGATTGTGTACAACAGCATTGCTCAAGAATGCTTCTGAAAGAATTTAAAGAAAGCAGGAGAAGAAGAGAAGCATCAGAGAGCTGAAAACAGAGGAGTTCCAGCTGGCATCAAACATGCATGAGGCTGAACACAGGAAGTGACATGCGGCTCTGGGGAACGGGAGGGTTTTCCAGGACAGTCTTTATTTGGAGAAAAGAGCTGAACAGCCTGCTTAACATGCTTTTAAGGGAACAAAAGTCACTTAGGAGACCAGAACCCAACGAACTGACCTGAAGTAGAGCTGCTGTTTCATTAATCCTCTCGTGATCTAAACACTAGCTGTGTTTCTGTTGATCTATTCTCATGTGCATTTCGCATCAGTGTCTGCACTTCAGTGGTTTAGTTTCTGACAAATGCTGATCAGATATAAATGTGTGTGACGGTCTTTCCATCATTGATGTTGGTCTGCAGCTCTCCATGTTTGCAGCTTTCCACTGTTGCAGATGTGAGATGTTGTTGTGCTGATTGTAAAAGGCCTAAGCCCCCCTGTCAGTCTGTCATCACAGTGCTTCAGTAATATTATTATTCCCTCCAGAACTGTCTTGAGCATCTGTCTGTGCTCCCGTCTCACGCCTCCAAAAGCCACACTCTGAAAAACACAGGGTTGAAAACTACCCAAATCGGGTTGTTTTTTACCCTACTGCTGGGTAAATATGGGACAAAACACATCAGAGGTTTAATTACCCCAAGTAATTGGGTTATTGTTTTTAACCCCATAAATGGTTTGTTTTTTTTACCCAATAATTGGTTATTTTTACTTAAATCATAGGTTAATTTAATCCAAAAATGCCTGTGAAAGATGACCCAGCAATTGTGTTTTGACTCGGCATCACTGAAGTACAGTGGTGGATGTGCAGCTTTGAATACAGGTGTACAAAAGGTAGTAAGAAATTATTTCAGAATGGACTAAGGGCTGCTATGGGCATGAATCTCATTTTAATCATCTGAAAACGCAAGGAATCTGTGTTTATGTTACACTATTTTATTGCATTTAAATAAATTCGTACACAATATGTGGTCTCCCAGTCAGCCCCTGCTATGAGTTGATTTGACCCAAAGAGCTGGGTTGAAACTAGCCAAGACTCTGAAAATAACCCCCAAAAAATACCCAAATGCCTCAACCCAATATTTGCATAGAAAAAAATAACCCCATTTTTTTTTTTAGAGTGCATTCACCGCGTTCATTGCACAGCTCAGTTATTAGAGGAGAACAAACAGCACAGTGGAGAATCCCAACAGTGCAGCAGACTCCACTCCACTCCTCTCAGTGATATCTGTGCAGGAGCAGCAGGAGCTGAGGAGGTGATGCTCGTCTGTTTCTCATTGACTGGAAACGCTGCTTCTTTAGCTAATATTTTATGAGATCTTTCAGTTTTGTGCATGAATTTAATTTGCATCTTTGGATGGAAACATAGCTAATGAGGCAGGTTTAGAAACAAAACAACCACTTTGTTCAATACTGTGCAGCTCCAGCACTCAATCCCATAGTAGGAGTCGGTGTGTCTGTTTCAGGTAACAACAAAAACAAGTTCAACCTGAAACTCGGCGTGAACATGCCGACATGTGGAGTCTCGTTCCCCCTGCAGATATTTCCAGTGCAGGACAATAGGACAGAGAGCAGGTCAGGGGAAATAAGACACCGAAGATCTAAAATAGCCTGTAATTAACAACAGCTGCTGCTGCTCCGATACAATAGAGCACATTACTGCAATACTGCATGCTTGAGCTACAGCTAGAGCTGCAACTAGTCATTTAGATGATGATTATTTTACTGATTATTTGATTAATTTAATAAAACCAAATACTTTTTTTAAAAGGATGCATAATATGCAATATACACTCACCGGCCACTTTATTAGGTACACAATACTAGTACCAGGTCGCACCCGTTTTGCCTTCAGAACTGCCTTAATCCTTCATGGCAGAGATTTAACAAGCTACTGGAGATATTCCTCAGAGATTTTGCTCCATATTGACATGATAGCATCACACAGTTGCTGCAGATTTGTCGGCTGCACATCCATGATGCCAATCTCCCGTTCCACCACATCCCAAAGCTGCTCTGTTGGATTGAGCTCTGGTGACTGTGGAGGCCATTTGAGTACAGTGAACTCATCGTCATGTTCAAGAAAGCAGTCTGAGATGATTGAGCTTTATGACATGCTGCGTTATCCTGCTGGAAGTAGTCATCAGAAGATGGAGACACTGTGCTCATAAAGGGATGGACATGGTCAGCAGCAATACTCAGGTAGGCTGTGGCGTTGATGCTCAATTGGTACTAATGGACCCAAAGAAAATCTCCCCCACACCATTACACCACCACCACCAGCCTGAACCGCTGATACAAGGCAGGATGATCCATGCTTTCATGTTGTTGAGGCCAAATTGTGAGCCGAGCATCCGAATGTGTCAGCAGAAATGGAGACTCATCAGAGCAGCAACGTTTCTCCAATCTTCTATTGTCCAGTTTTGGTGAGTCTGTGTGAATTGTAGCCTCAGTTTCCTGTTCTTGGCTGACAGGAGCGGCACCCGGTGTGCTCTTCTGCTGCTGTAGCCCATCCGCCTCAAGGTTAGCCGTGTTGTGTGTTCAGAGATGCTCTTCTGCAGAGCTCGGTTGTAACGAGTGCTTATTTAAGTTACTGTTGCCTTTCTATCAGCTGGAACCAGTCTGGCCATTCTCCTCTGACCTCTGGCCTCATCAACAAGGCATTTGCGCCCACAGAACTGCCACTCACTAGATATTTCCTCTTTGTCGGAGCATTCTCTGTAAACCTTTGAGATGGTTGCGCGTGAAAATCCCAGTAGATCAGCAGTTTCTGAAATACTCAGAGCAGCCCGTCTGGGAGCAAGAACCATGCCACGTTCAAAGTCACATAAATCCCCTTTCTTCCGCATTCTGATGCTCGATTTGAACAGCAATAGATCGTCTTGACCATGTCTACATGCCTAAATGCATTGAGATGCTGCCATGTGATTGGCTGATTAGAAGTACAGGTGTACCTAATAAAGTGGCCGGTGAGTATGCCATTACAGCTTTAGTTGAATAAAATGCAACTCTTCACTTTTGAACAAATCGACATGGTGTGACGTGGCTCCTGTATTCTGTACCACACTATATTGAATATTGGGTTTGAAATTGCATGCAAGTATGATGCCAAACAACATTAGCACAACTGAATAGACTGTAAACAATGCTGTACTTTGATAGTCATTGGCTGCTAATGTTATTTTCCCATTTAAAAGTTGCAAAGAATACTTTTCTAAAATTAAATTATTAATAAAGCATGAATGTGAGAATATAAAACTAACTTTACCCCAAATACATGATGGTCACTGCACACAAGAGCAAAGTGCATGTTTGGTTAATGCAAAACGACAAGCTAGACTGGTTTTCCCCACCCTGAGAGCGGTTGTATGCATGTGTAATCATCCTAGCCACTGCAGCAGAGTATTTACATGTTGAAACACACAGAGAACATTGACAGTGGGTTAATGATTAAATATTTATCTCCCCTTTGAATGCATGCAACTTCTGCTTTTCACTCTTTAAACACACTGACCTGCTCTAAAAGTCTAGAATCATCAGTCATAAACATGACTGTGAGAATTCAACACTCATTCTGTGTCCACAGCAATGCAAACGATGAAGAAAGCGCTGATAAACAATGCCGCGCTGGACTGTTTATACACGTGTGCGCATGCGCGGCTCCTTCCCAGATTAACCGAAGTACTTATAAAACAGGATCAACCGTAGAATAAATACTTATAAAACTATATTAATGTCTTGTTATAGCATTGTTGTTTGGTAAACTGAAATAAAACGACCTTTTATGTGTTAGATATGCCATATATTAAACATAAAATGTCGTTTTACTTAATTTTATAAATCAAAGTTCCTCTAACAAGACTGTAGTTTTATAGGTATTTACATGTAATATAGTTTTATAATTTGATTTTTCGTGAATATCATATACGCTATTGATGACAAACGATAGCGTTTTAGATTACCAAACAAAATTGTATGCATAGTTACGAGTATTAGGACCACAAATATAAACAAAACTTATTAATAAGTGGCATTATAGCTGATAAGGGCTGGAGGTTTGTCGAAGTGACTCGGACTCTCTGAAGTGAATGAGAGGTGTGTTAAAGGGATTTAGTCGTGTTTATTCTTACCTGGCTGTTCCCTCAGACTCATCACGGATATAATATAATGTGCCATGTCGAAATACGGGAACATTGGCAGTTTTGACAGCCCAAATGCGAGCTCGTTCAGATTGAAGAACGCAAACACATCCATAACTGAGCCGCTTCAGTGTTCCGTCATGAACGCGCTTTAATCCTGTCGGCCGCGCGCCCGTGGACTCGGTTTAGGTTACCGGTGTGTTTGGATGTTTGGTTTTGGACGCTTGTAGTCTGCAGATGCTCCGACACACAGAATGAATCCAGCTGATCAACAGCTGACTGGAGCGGTAACCGGATCCGCCGCCATTACTGCTGCGGATGCTGAGCGGGAACGCGCGCGCGCGCGCGCACAAGCCACAACTTCACTTTCACAACTATTTCAAAACAAAGCTCTAGCAAACACTAGCCTGACACGTTATATTCTTAGCGTGGTACATTGAACGTGCTGTAGTTCGTGATTTATGATGGTATTTATTAAAGCATCGGGCTTTCAATATCTGATTTAGACAGATTTCAGTTTGCTCTAAATTATAAACACTAAATTAAATAAGTCTGTAGGTCCAAACTGACCCCCCATGTGACAATCAGATGCTGAATGTGTTAGCAGACTGAACAAGAGCATAATGGTGAGCCTAATTTTAATAATACATCGACAAATACACATATAACACAATAAATAATGCACAAATCGACCTTTTGAGAAAACAGATTGGTCACTTCAGGTACAGCAGGTTATTATCAGTGGTGTAAAGAAACTAATAGCAAATACTCAAATTAAGCAAGCTAGTTTATTTATATAGCACATTTCATACACAGTGGCAATTCAAAGAGCTATACATAAACAAGAATAAAAAAGAAGTATGAGAAAATTAAAAAACAAGCAATAAAAATGATTAAAAACTGATTAAAGTGTGTTAAAACAGGTTTTAAAAGAATGAAAAAAGAACAAGTAAATGGGTTTACTTTTAAAATTTACTTTTAAAGTTTTTTTTTAATTAAACTACTGTAATGGAGTGGGTTTTCTCAGGAATTGTAACTTACTAAGTAGTTTTGAAAGATACTTTTTACTAGTGCATTTTACTGCAGTATTGGTACTTTACTCCACTACTGTCCTTCAACCTGCAGTCACTACTGTTTTTTCCTGTCTATGGGGATTAGAAAAATCAGTTCTGTGATGCCTGACAAATCAAATCACACATAAAAGGTAAATCTCCTCATAATGAACTACAGTAAGACATGGGCGATTTATAAATGCAGCAAACTGTTTGGAAGCATTAAAAGTGTCCAAGGAGATGTCCAAAATCTTTACACGCATTGACCCAGAGACTGTTTAGATCAGAGATGCCCAAATAAGGGCCCCCGGGCCAAAGTTGGCCCATTGTAACCTTTGATTTGGCCCACCATCCCATCTGAGAAGAAAGTGAGAAGGATGGAGAGGCTTGGGACAAATGCCTTTAAAAGAGATCGTCATTTCTAATTTGACGCAACCTTTTTTGTTTGTTTTATTGTTAAGCTACAAAAAAAAAAAAAAAACCCTAACTAAAATGAAATGTTTCAAGTAAATGAATCTATTTCTTTTATGTAAACAATGTCACTTGACAGAAAACTATACAAAAGACATCAGTAAGCAAATCAAGGCAAAAACTAGTGTAACTCTCCATTCTGCTATGAATTAGATTTAGAAACAAAATAGTAAAACAAATATGCTGTATTAGTTCAAATAAAGCAATGTTTTCTAGTTATTTTTAAATATTATTAAATAAGTTAGGAGGTTTCGTCCTCCATACAGAAATGACCTTTTCCATAATAAGAAAATTACTAATTAAACCTATATTTAAACTAATCATTTATTAATTTAAATAAGTTATATTAGCCTACGTTAAATGTAATCAATAATTCTAGAGAGAGGCAGAAGTAAACGAGAGAACACTTGAAAAGGAGATGAATGTAAAGTAATAAATGTAAACTGAAGATGCTCGCTTGTTTTCCTCAGAGAGCGACACCTGCCGGACACACGGGTCACAGCGTGAGGAGTGGAGCCGCAGTTCTCGCGAGATTCCACGATGTGGCGCCGTTGTCAAACTTATCGCCATGGAAACAAAAAGAGCGGGATTTTGTCTAAAACAAACGATGTTCCAAACCAGCGGTATGCGAGATATAAATATAAATCAGTAGATAAAACACTGTATCTGTGGGTAAGTGCAGTAATTAATCTAACAGGGGCCTTTATTCTGGACACGGTAATCTAGTAAATGTGTCAAACTCAATGAATGTTGTTGAAGAAAGCTTTTGAAAATCTGTGGCGACTAAAGCTTGTGAAAATATGAGAAAAATGTCAGCTAATCAGACAATCTGAGCTGGGTAACTCGGCTAATTAACCATTAAACCACACAAATCCTGAATACTGAGGTGAAAAGGGTTAATCTGGTTAATTATAGTTGACTGGGTTTGGTTTAGGTGGTTTAGTTGCCCTGAACTGAGGCATTTTTAATAGTTACAGGCCTGTAGCCAGCCTGGGGTGAAAGAGATGGTTCTGTTTTCTCAAGATGTCGACCTTTTTGCAGTTATTCGCCTCATTTTTTATTTATTTAGGACAGTGTTTCTCAAAATAAGTACCACCTCAGAAAAAAATAGTTTCTCCAAGTACCACCATAATAAACGGTATTAAAATACAGTAGCGTTAGCGTAGTTGGCCCAGTAAAGCAGCTACAGCTCTGCACAGTTCAAAAATGAGTCACATTAATTCCTATTATTAAGAATATTTATTATTGTCAGCCACTTTAAACATTAGAAATAGTTTGCACATTAGCACTGTACTGTGCTTATACAGTTGAAGTCCGAATTATTAGCCCCCCTGAATTATTAGCGCCCGTTTATTTTTTCCCCAATTTCTGTTTAACGGAGGGAAGATTGTTTCAGCACATTTCTAAGAATAATAGTTTCAAAAACTTATTTCTATTAACTGATTTATTTTATCTTTGTCATGATGACAGTAAATAATATATTTTTTAAATATTTTTCAAGACACTTCTATACAGCTTAAAGTGACATTTAAAGGCCTCACTAGGTTAATTAGGTTAACTTGGCAGGTTAGGGTAATTAGGCAAGTTATTGTATAATGATGGTTTGTTCTGAAGATTATCGGGGGGAAAATTAGCTTAAAGGGGCTAGTAATTTTGTCCCAAAAATGGGTTTTAAAAAATTAAAAACTTCTTTTATTCTTGCTAAAATAAAACAAATAAGACTTTCTCCAGAAGAACAAATATTATCAGACACACTGTGAACATTTCCTTGCTCTGTTAAAAATCATTTGGGAAAAATTTAAAAGAGAAAAAAAAAATCAAAGGGGGCGAATAATTCTGACTTCAATCAATCAATCAAGCCTTTATTTGTCACTGCACTTTCATATAGACTCAGAATTGTTTTATTTAAAAAAAAAACAACTTATTTTATGAAGAAATCTTATGTATTGTTTTTCACATATATATAAAAGTTTATATATAACACGTATATATAAAAGTTATATAAAATATTTATATATACACGTGTATATAAAAGTTTTTAGTGTTTTTATATTCTCAAATATGATCATCCCAGTGAAAAAAACACTGAAAAGGTACGTATCTGTATACTTGTATATGCATGAAAAACAAAATTTCATAGTTAATGCATTTAATAAATAACTTAGTTATATTTCCAAAAATATTTAGAATTATTTTATTTGTTTTTATGTTTGTTTTTTTAATATTTATTTATTTTATTACAAATTTTTTTTATTAAATTCCAGTATAATTCATATTTATCTATTTGTTTTATTTTCATTTTAAATCATTTACTCATTTAAATCTAATTTAATCATATTTTTGTGTGCTGTATTTATTTAGATTATTTTAATCCAGTGTGTATTTGCTTGTTTATATTAACAATTTGAATATAATATAATAATTCATATTATTTTAATTTTAATATTTAAATAATTTTTTGATTTATGCTCACTTTCAGGGGTTTTGAGGAATGATAAATATTTTTATAATTGTAATATATAATATAATGCAGCTAGAGAATTTTTGTTCAGAATTATAAGGTTGGGCAGCACGGTGGCTCGGTGGTTTGCACTGTGGCCTCACAGCAAGAAGGTCTCTGGTTTGAGTCCCGGCTGGGTCAGTTGGTGTTTCTGTGTGGAGTTTGCATGTTCTCCTCGTGTTGGCGTGGGTTTCCTCCGGGTGCTCCGGTTTCCCCCACAGTCCAAACACATGCGCTATAGGGGAACTGATCAACTAAACTGGCCCTAGTGTATGAGGGTGTGTGTGAATGAGTGTGTATGGGTGTTTCCCAGTAGTGGGTTGCAGCTGGAAAAGTGTCCGCTGTGTATGCTGGAATAGTTGGCGGTTCATTCCGCTGTGTTGACCCCTGATGAATAAGGACTAAGCTGAAGGGAAATGAAGTGAATGATAAGGTTTATTCTCGCTCTGTGGTTGTTAGTCGGTGGTTTTCTGCAGTGCATGTGGTATTTCAGACTCAGATGCAGCAAGAGCTCAATAATAACAGCGTCCATTTTTAAAGATGAAAGAGTGAGTTTCAGTTTCTATTGGCGGCTATATAAATAAAGAGCAGATACAGACACTGATGTGTGTGTGTGTGTGTGTGTGTGATAGTACCGAAAACAGCCAAATGAGAGACCTGATGTGTATTTCATTTAGCTTAAAGTTGGTGAAAACAACAACAACATGTAATCCTCCCTCCTTCCGACAAGTACAGCCATTTTAGAAGGTAAATCTGGATTACATGACAATAAATAGTGGCTTTATCATGTACGATTAGAGAAAAACTGAATATAAATAGCCTATATAATGGTGTGTTTATTATAGATGCTGCAGAATAAACTCAAGAACACTGAAATATGTGGTGTGTTTATTTAAATTTAGGTTTAATTGACATTTTAATCCAGAGTAGTGCTGAAATTGTCCTGCGATTAATGATAAACATACTTTAAATAATTGGCGAAACTCGTTTATGTCAGAGTAAACACACTGTAATGGAATTATTCTGGAATTTAATTAAGATTGTCATGGCTGATGCACGAGCAGAGGCTACTGAAGCACCAGTGTGTGTGTGTGTGTGTGTGTGTGTGTGTGTGTGTGTGTGTGTGTGTGTGTGTGTGTGTGTGTGTTTTGTGTGTGTGTGTGTGTGTGTGTTTGTGTGTGTGTGTGTGTTTTGTGCTTCAGGACAAAATGACCCCTGACATGATGATGAATGGAGGATGCAGAGTGAATCAATGACACTGGGTCTGTGTGTGTCTGTAATTGTGTGTGTGTGTGCATGTGTGTGTGTGTCTCTGTAATTGTATGTGTTATGATCTGTGTGTGTGTCTGTGTGTACTTGTGTGTGTGTTTGTGCATGTGTGTGTTTGTTGTTATAGGTTGTGAATGCGTGTGTATTTTTTAGTGTAAGTTCTTGTGTAAACATGAATCTGTTGTTGTGTGTGTGTGTTTTTGCCATGTGTTTAATTGTGTACGTGTGTTTTTGTGGGGGGTATTGTGTGTGTGTGTTTGTGTGTGTGTTTTTGTTTTATTTTTTGTACTACTGTGTATGTTTGTGTGTATTTATGTGTGTGTATGTGTGTTTTTGTGCATGTGTGTGTGTGTGTGTATGTGTGTGTGTGTGTGTGTGTGTGTGTGTGTGTCTTTGTTTTTTTGCATTGTGTTTGTTTTTTTGTGTCAGGGTTTTTGTGTGTTTCTGTTTTATTTTTGTGTGAGTGTGTGTGTTTTTGTGAGTGCTTGTTTTTGGGTTTTTTCCATTTGTTTAATTGTGTATGCGTGTTTTGTGTGTGTGTGTGTGTGTGTGTGTGTGTGTGTTTTGTTTATTTTTTGTGTTACAGTGCATGTGTGTTTTGATGTGTGTTTTGTGTGTTTGTGTGCATGTCTATATGTGTTTTTGTGCTATTGTGTGTGTTTTTGTGTATCTGTGGGTTGTGTGTGTGTTTTTTGTTTTTTGTGCTACTGTGTGTGTGTTTTTGTGTGTGTTTGTTTTTGTGCATGTGTGTGTTTGTGTTTTTGTGTGTCTGTGGGTTGTGTGTGTTTTTTGTGTCGCCATGCATGTGTGTTTTGGTGAGTGTGTGTGTGTGTTTGTTCATGTTTGCATGTGCATGTGTTTTGTGTATGTATGTGTGTGTGTTGTGTAATTGTGTGTGTTTGTGTCATGTGTAACAATGTAGGTTTTTTAAAGTTTTGTGTGTGTGTGTGTTTGTGTGTCTCAAATTATGAGTCATTATGATTAACACACACACACACATGCACGCGCACTTGCACACACACACTCGCACACACACACACACTCGTACACACACTCGCACACACACACACACACACACAAAGCAGGGCTGTATCTAAACTGTGCGGAGCTGCGGCACTCCAGGAACTGAGTTTGACACCCCTGCTCTGAAGGAAAGCTTCATACATTGAGGATTCACAGATGCAGCAGTTATTAATAATCTATGAGCAGATCCTGAAGTCTGAGAGGCTGATGGTGAATTAATAAATACTTCTGAAGCTCCGCAGTGCAGCATCCACTGCATGAAGACGCCAGAGACACTCTCAAATTGAGCTTTAATTCACTTTCACTGTCTATACTATACAGTATAAATGATTGTGTGCTATAATGTGATGTATGAATGTATGTGTGTGACTAAAGTATTGTGGTGGATCTCAGTTGTAAGAGCAACAAATACTTGTCTTCTAGTTGATGATGTGTAAAAGTGTCAGAAGGTAGATTTCTCTGCTGGATCATCTGCTGATCTGCATCCCAATCATCACCAATACTGCAGAAGACCTACTGGAACCAGCATGGACACAAGATTCACACAGAAATCAGTCAAGTTTGGTGAAGGAGAAATCATGGTTTGGGGTTCATTCAGTATGTAGAGATCTGCAGAGTGGATGATCAACATCAACAGGCTGAGGTATCAAGACATCTGTGCTGGCCATTACATTACAAACCACAGGAGAGGGACAATTCTCCAGCAGGATAGCGCTCCTGCTCATACTTCAGCCTCCACATCAAAGCTCCTGAAAGCAGAGAGTGCTCCAGGATTGGCCAGCCCAGTCACCAGACATCAACATTATTGAGCTGATGAAGGAGGAGGTGTTGAAGATGAACACAAAGACTCTTGATGAACTCTGGGATCCTGCTGAAGGCTTTCTTCTTCACTCCAGATGACTTTATTAATCAGTGATGTGAGTCATGTCAGAGATGTATGGATGCAGTCCTCCAAGCTCATGATGGAGTCAGACACAATATTCATTCTGTCTCCACTGCAGCAGGACTTTATATTCTATACTGGACATTATTTCTGTTCAGTGATGAGACTTTAGTCTGAGCAGAGTCAGAGCGCACTGTCCTCATCAAATCAGTCAACATCAAGACATGATCAGATTTATTGAGCTCAAATCAGCAAAATCTAGAGGCCTTCACCTTTCATAGAGACACTTCTGACACCAGATCACCAACTAGAAGAGCAGATATTATTAGCTGTTGCTAAAACTCAGACAGGCCACAAGACTCTTGTCAGGTAGTGTCTATACATATAAATATGATTTGACACATTTTTTGAAAGTACATATGAAAAGTGCTTAAATTTGACTTTGGAAAAGGTGTAGGAGCCCTGTAAACTGTTGAATGTGTGCGTTCTGAATCTGTGCATTATATCAAGATGTAGATTTATCTGTATCAGAGGAAGTGCTGGATATAGACTGCTTGCAGTGGGAATGGTGCATTGCAGTTGATGTTTTTAGATATTTCTGTAAAACAATGATCTCTTTGTCAGCGTAAGGACAATGCAGTGCTTGTGATGGACAAAAATCAAACCTGTTTGCTTCACTGCACGATTAAAGCTCAAGTCTGTGATGGACTGATTCATTCCTCAGTGTTCTCACGCTCACAGAACTCCTGCAATATCAGCGTATTTCAAAACGTACATTTTTGAAACCATTACACCATTTATAGACATTTTATACACAAAATTACTGTTTAGAAAATTTTTTTACTGTTTAACCTTTTAGCCAGCGCTCACTTTTGGGGGTTTACACCTACCTACATTTAAATAGTAACAGCTCTTTACCCAAATGAGCATAAATTAATAATAATAATAATAATACATTTATATAAAAGCACAGTGTTTCCTCTAGGATGTTTTCCAGCTGTCGACGCAGTGGGTAGCACGTTCGCCTCACAGCAAGAAGGTCGCTGGGTTGCTGGTTCGATCCTCGGCTCAGTTGGCATTTCTGTGTGGAGTTTGCATGTTCTCCCTGCGTTCGCGTGGGTTTCCTCCGGGTGCTCCGGTTTCCCCCACAGTCCAAAGACATGTGGTACAGGTGAATTGGGTTGGCTAAATTGTCCGTAGTGTGTGAGTGTGTTTGTGTGTATGTGTGGATGTTTCCCAGAGATGGGTGTGCATCTGGAAGTGCATCTGCTGCATAAAAACTTGCTGGATAAGTTGGCGGTTCATTCTGTTGTGGTGACCCCGGATTAATAAAGGGACTAAGCCGACAAGAAAATGAATGAATGAATGTTTTCCAGCTGTGGCGGCAGGTTTTTTTTTTTTTTTTACACAGATCTACCGACTACCTGTGGCGTTATTTGAATAACAAATGTCGTGAGCACAGTATTAGAAGTCGAGATCGCGTTTATGTAATAGCCCGTATGCTGATCTTTTTGCTTGCACGCCGATTTCCCTTGCTCGTGCACAAATCTTCTTGCACACCCTCAAATATAAGCCGCTTCAAGAGCACGCAGATCTTCTTGTGCGCTCTCAAATAAACGCTGCTGAAGTGTGATTTAGTGTGTTTATGTAACGAGTATGTCTCCAACATTTATTAGATTTGCTAGGAGTATTTATGAATGTCTCTAATAGACGTACAGAGTGATATTAACGCACCTGTCAGTCAGTCAGTCAGCAGGTCACCTTAAAGGGTTAAACAAATAACGCACAACACTACTGTGGTTACAGAAATGTTGTAGGTGATCGCTGATGTTATTTTCAGTCAAAACCCATTTCACACGGCATGATTTGAATCGCAGACAGCTCCAGATATTCCAGCCTGATCTCATGAGGAAACGTAAGTATTTTACGTTTTGACAGTTTTAAATTGTTTGACAGTTTTAAATTGTTTGACATTTTAAATTTTTTGACAGTTTTTTAAAAAGGAGGCCTAGCACCCAACCCCTCCCTTAAACCTAACCGTCATTGGGTGATGAGCAAATCATAGTAAATTAGATCAAACAAATTCAGACGAATTAGCCACTAAATCAAAAACTTACGAACTGCCGTGAGATTGCGTTGGATATTCAGCATGCCAAATATCTCACTGGTGTCAGCGACTTATCGGCGATTCTCTCATATCGCGTCCTTGACAGTTCACACTGTGTGAGTGTCACTCACTCACACAGTGCAGTGGAACTGTATGTTATATTTACGAAGAATATTACCAAGGGGAAGGAGATAGATGATTAAAAAGCAGAGGATCCAGGACTGAGCCCTGGGGTACACTCGAAGAAACTGTAAAATGCTGAGAAGTGAATATTTTGAGTTGATTGAACTGAGTGCTTTAGGTATGAAAAAATCCGCTTTGCACCGTGGCGCATGGTCTAAAAGGGTTGAGTTTATTCTCTTAATGAGTTATAGGTGTGTTTTGAGAATAAACCAGTAAGTCTCATGTCACATTCCCTTTAAGAGTCAGTTGTGTCGCGCCATGGTGCATTTGCTAGTTACATGACGTAAAGTAAGTGTAAGTGGAAAAACGGAGCGCTTCGCTAGCAAGAAAACAGTAAACAGAGCATCTGCAGCGCGAGAATGGGAGATAAGTTATTAACTTTCACTTTCACTCTCGTGGATAAGGAATCCTTTACGCACAGACATCCATTAGTCTATAAATAATTAATTTTGTTTGTTAAGTGCAAAGATTTGTGTCAAAACTATTTCTAAATTCAGTTCTAATTTCCAGCAAAGGCCCCATATGGTCTAAAACCTGACAGGTGGACAAATCTAAGCTTGTTTTTAATAAAACAAATATAAATATGGATATATTAAATAATACTGCTAATAATAATAACATTATACAAAAGTAAATTGTCACGAATGAACTGAAAAAGCCTCCCGAGATGAAGAAGGCATGAAGTCAGTGGTTTTTATATTTATGTAGGCTATAATCTGTTTTCTAATATTTTAATCCTTTATATTTATTCTATATATATATATATATATATATATATATATATATATATATATATATATATATATATATATATATATTTATTATATCCTCTATATATATCCTTAATATTTAAATTCGTTTTCATATGTAAAGATATTTGCGTATTGCTCTATATCTTGTGTGTATTAAGCAGTGTGTAAGCGAGGCGCACAACTAACACACTCTGCGCTGGACAATAGACCGAGTTTATTCTGGTCTATAGAACAGTCTATTATAATTTCTCAAAATAGCAACGCTCCAGCAATACACCTCAACACGCCTACTTTTTTAGATCAGAACGCCTATGGGCGCACATATGAGCGCAAATGCATTTGCTATTTAAACAGCGTAGCGCAAAACGTCAAAACCACTTTTGCGCCAATTAAGCGGAAACTAGCAAACAACTTTTGCGTCACGCCTTGCACCACATTGCGCCAGGTGTATGAAGTGTCTCATGAGTTTATATTTCAAATTTGATGAAGACAGCATGCAAAATAAGATTTCTGTAAAAAGTATTCTGAGACTATATTGGTGTCCTTCTCTCCCTCACCATCAGAGGCATCTTCTCAAAAAGAACCTTCCCAAACTAAAACGGTAACAGTTGCTGAATAATTTAGTCTACATTCACAGTTCATGAATCTTCGGAAAGAAGACACTTTCAGCTTTACTATCCACCATCTAAAGTTTATAATGCTCAAAAAGAAACAAAAACATTTTTGTTTTTTCTGTCCTTTTTTTTTTTTGTGAATGTTTCATGAAATTTGCACACATTTAAAGAAACAGTTGCTTCAGATGTTTTAGAAATGCACTGTTACATTTCAGAAACGTCTTTAGAAAACACAGCTACTTGTTCTAATATTTCTGTAAACGTGCACTTGGTTTCCAGAGCTCTCTATAACCCTGCAGTGTGTCTGTTTTTTTCAGTGGCATTCCTCAGCCCTGCATGTGATCTGATCATCTGTTAAAGCGCTGTGAACACACTGAGGTCAGCACAGATCTGAAGGAGGTCACGGATGACCCTCAGCTGACCTTTAGCCTAGAGGTCACTGTCAGGACACACGGGCAAGTATTTATAAGCAAACACACCATTACACACTGTCTGTCTGCCAGCAAATGGCGAGGACGCATCTGGAAAAGCTTTAGTATATTCCAAAACAGCTTTTGTGTTGTCCTGCATTTTCTGATGTGATGTTTATCAGTATCAAAATTAAAATGGAGATTAAAACAAAAAACACAGATTTTAAAATATTCTACCCTGAAAATATCCGTATTTTTCCGTATTTTCTGATTCATTTTTGTCATTATGAGCTCTTGATCTTTCCTCCAGGAACTTTTAACCTTGAAATGTTGTAAACGGTGTGTTTTCTGCACATGTGTAATAGTCTGCAGTGCTATATTGTGAAGGTTGGTGTTGTATATTACGCTGCAGAAGCCTTGTAATAAACTGCAGCACATTTTCTGTAATTTTACTTGACTTATTGCTCTAGATATTATTTTTTATATTTAAAACCACTAAATTGTCAATAAAAGTCACTTTGTTAAAGTGTAGAGTTGAATTTTTTACCATCAGAAGCGGACAGAGCAGAGATCAACATCCCATAATGCAGTTCACCTCCGCAAACTAACCCGAAACACTTGTAAATCTCAAAATATGGAAGCAGTTATTAAACAGTGTAAAGCTCATTAGCTATGTTTTCATCCATGTTTTTATGTGCTTTTTGGAATATTGCATAAATTAATATTGCATTAATTTTAAAAAGGCACCAAATGATGCACGCAACAAAGAGTAGGATAAGGTTTTTATCTGATAAGAAAAAATGTGCATAAGCTCATTTAGTGAAAACACATTTAGTGAATAAACTCTAGCATGCACTTAAGAAAAAGGTGATTTTTTTTTTGTTTTAATATTAACAAATCATTTGATGATATAAAAAATTAATGCAAAAATCTATCTAGTTAAATTTACATATTAAGCACTGGATTAAAAGATCTGAATAATATAAATAAAGCATGTTTTCACAAATCAAATAACTCTGATCAGAGAAAACACATTGACGAGGTATAAACTGCAAATTACATACAGTTGAAGTCAGAATTATTAGCCCCCCTGTTTATTTTTTTCCACACATTTTTCTAAACAAAATAGTTTTATTAACTCTAATAACTGATTTATTTTCTCTTTGTCATGATGACAGTAAATAATATTCGACTAGATATTCTTCAAGACACTTCTATACAGCTTAAAGTGACATGTAAAGGCTTCACTAGGGTAATTAGGCAAGTATTTGTATAATGATGGTTTGTTCTGTAGACTGTTGAAACAAAATATAGCTTAAAGGGGCTAATAATATTGACCTTAAAATGGTGTTTAAAAAATAAAAAACGTCTCTTATTCTAGTGGAAATAAAACAAATAAGACTTTCTCCAGAAGAAAAAAATATTATCAGACATACTGTGAACATTTCATAACTCTGTTAAACATCCTTTGGGAAATATTTAAAAAAGAAGAAAAAAATCTAATCGAATCAAAGGGGGGCTAATAATTCTGACTTCAACTGTACATGATACAAGTTCATATGTAGATTTTACATATATCATTGGATTTACAAATATGTACATATATGTTCAAATAAATGAGCTATAACTTTATGTATGCATCCATAAACATACTTTATATGCATATATATATATATATATATATATATATATATATATATATATATATATATATATATATATATATATATATATATATATATAATATTTTTGAACATATGTTATTGTACTGTAATTGTTAAAAAAAATAAATAAATATATATATATATATATATATATATATATATATATATATATATATATATATATATATATATATAGCAGCAGTTTTTGCAATATTCCATAAAACATTGCAAATATGACAGGATTTGTATTGATATTTGAAATCCAGATATGTCATTTGCATATATTTCCATATACCAGATTTCAATGTGGCAGCTTAGTACTTTGAAAAAGTAATCTGATTCATGTAATTCTGATACATAACTCAAGTTACTTCTTATGCATTATGCCCAACACTGTTTGCTAGGACAACAGAGTGAATGTTTTGGAGTGGCCATCACAAAGCCCTGATCTCAATCCTATAGAGAATGTGTGGGCAGAGCTGAAAAAGCTTGTGCGAGCAAGACAGCCTACAAATCTGACTCAGTTACAGCAATTCTGTCAGGAGGAATGAGCCAAAACTCCTGCAAACTATTGTGAGAAGCTTGAGGAAGGAGACACAAAAAATCTGACCAAAGTTACACAGTTTAAAAGCAAAGCTAAAAATACCAAGGAAATGTGTTTAAACTTCTGACTGTCGAGAAATTAATAACAAATTCTCTCATTATTCTGGCATTTAGCAAATGTCAATCATTTAGGAAATCCTGACGGTGCTAAAATAGTGCACGTTTAGTATCATTTACCATCAGACATAAAAAAAAATGGATCTTTTAAAGTGTATGTACACTTCTGGTTTCAACTGTATATGTGAGATGAACTTGTATGTCATACATGTAATTTTGATTGATTTCCATATGTCACATTTCTATGTGGGGGTTGTGTATTCAGATTGCTTATTCCAGTAACTAGTGAAGTACTGCAAGTTACTTCTGATGCATTACACTCAACACTGGTTGCTAGGGCACTAAGGTGGTTGCTAAGACATTGTCAGGTGAATCATCATCATCTGTTTGTGTGTGTTTACAGGAAGCAGCAGGATAAAGACACAGCGCCGTCTGTATTTCTGAAAGCGTTGGTCCTCCAGAGGCCCCGGCGGAGCATTTGTTTCTGCGTTCCTCCTGAATGGCGGCTGGATCAGAGCTGCGTTTTGGCCTCTAAATGTGACCGAGTTCCTTTTGAAAACTTCAGCTTCAGGCAACAAAGACAGGAGGTCCGTGCACATTCTTTCCTTCTCGCTTTCATTCTTTCCTTTCAGTGTTGCATGTCCAATTTCCGGCTTTCTTCCTCTTCCAGAGCGCTCGGATTGAAGGTCATTAGCACAGTGTGCCAGAGTCCGAACCCAGTGTGTGTGTGTGTGTGTGTGTGTGTGTGTGTGTGTGTGTGTGTGTGTGTGTGTGTGTGAGTGTGAGTTAGTGTTTCAGACTGTATTCTTCAAAGCACAGACAGTTGTTCAGTGAATATCTCCAGCTTCTTTACATGATTCTAGAAGCATCAATGCATAAACTTCACATCAGCAGGGCTTAAAGGGACAGTTCACACAAAAATGTCAATTTCCTCTTGGTTTCTGCTCACTCAGGTCGTAAACTTTTATGGGTTTCTTTCTTCTGTTGAACGTAAAACAAGATGTTCTGAAGAATGCTGTAAAAAGCAGACATTGACATACAGAGTAGGAGCAAAATATACTATGGAGGTCAATGGCTGTGTTTTCTAGCACTCTTCAGTATGTTGCTTGTTTTGTAAGGAAATAAGGAAACTCAGACACATTTGAGAATTAGTAAATGATAGAATACACACACACACACACACACACACACACACAAACACACACATACACACACATTCACACATATACACACACACACACACACACACACACACACACATATATATATATATATATATATATATATATATATATATATATATATATATATATTGTAGGTGGGCATAGATTTTTTTAATCTAGATTAAAATGGCTCATTTGAATTCTGCTGAAGGCATTCAGAATATGTGTGCTACCCAAATAATGCCTAAAAGAAAGTCTTTGAGAATGGGTTTCTCAACCCAGGTGGCGCATTAGAGCAGGGGCTCATCTCCTGTTTCCAATATGCATCACAAACTGCTTGAGGAACTGTTCTACTCTGATAATTAGTGATGAAAATAAATGATGCTCAATAAGATGTGCTTGTGTTCACTAACTGTTTATTCAGTTACACATCAATGCTGAACTGTAGGCCTACATAAGATCCAAACAGCCATTTCTGATGACCTTAATCTGACTAAAGTCATCACTGAACTAAACAGAAATGGAGTGAAGACATGTGGAGTATGCAGATATTAGTGGCATTACTGAAGTAAACACCGCAATCAAACTATTACTGTCATGTAGGACTTTTCACCATATTCATATCCACACAAACACATCACGAAATGCAGAAGTTTTTTCTGTCCATTTGGTGTGCGTTATTAAACTCCATAACACTCTCAACAGTTCTTACTCCTTATTTGCGTGTTATTTGCTGACATTAATCAGATTGACTCTAGTGAACTGCATGCATGCTAGCACAGCACGTTTGATGTGGTCATTTCACAGTATGAATACACACTCAAACACTCGTTCACGCCCCCTACAGTGCAATTCGGCCAGGTGTACATCCGCGCTAAAATATCAAGGTGAAAGTCACCATAACTTGCCTAGAACAGACCCAGCTCCCAACTCAACTCTGAGATTAGATTAAAGGCCATATTTTTTTATCGCCCGATATACATATGTATATATATATATATATGCAGCTGAAGTCTGAATTATTAGCCCCCTATTCATTTTCTCCCCAATTTCTGTTTAACGGAGAGCAGATTTCTTCAGCACATTTCTAATCATAATAGTTTTACTAACTCATCTCTGACCTCCCTGTCAACCCTCCCGTTTTTCCCGTGATTCTCCTGTATTTTACTTTTCTATCCCGCTATCATCCCGTAAAGGTATTTTCCATATTTCTCCTGTATTTTCAGTCTTTCTCTGAACAGCCGAGCCTCCCTATACACAACCCATACCACCGAACCACCAGCGGTCGCCCCTTGCTCTAAAACGTGAGTCTTCTGTGCTTTCGCTTTGTTTAGGAATGAAAACACTTATAAATAAATATTAAAAACGGCGCGATTCCCTTTCCTTTTGATTACAGGTGCCGTCGCCCATCCTATACAATGCTCAAAACAGTCACATAATGCGTGACGGTCAGCTGACGTGCTCCATAGTGATAAACAGACGCTGTGTCCCAAACGGATTCTGTACACGCCATTTGAAGCGGAGAGAAAGTTTGGCTTTTGGGTGCATGTTTAAACACACATACACACATAATTAATAATAAAAACATATAAGGATGTCAAGCTTGGCGTTTTTTTCCCCAAACACAACTAATTTTGTCTTAAATGAGCATAAAATGTTTGGAAAGTAGTCGAACGCTTTCATTATAATGTTAGATGTGTTCATTTTTAAAGTGACGCCTCTTATTTAATGTAATAAATGAAAGATTCATTCGCTGCTCTTTAATCAGAATGTGTGAGTTATACAGTGGAGAAACAGCTAATGAGATTGATAGCTTGATTCTATTTCATTATTATAATAGCTATTCATTTGAGTAAGCTGAACTGTTTGCTAATGTATATATTTATTTTTCTTTTGTTAATAATAATTGTAAAACATATTACTGACCATTCAACTGTTTATTTACAATAAAACGGCTCCAAATGAACATATTTAGTAATTTGGGGATTTTTTTATTTAAGGAGGAGGGCATTTTCGTTTGGCGAATCCCTTATTATGGTGGGCATATCCTTTATTTTCACATTCCAATGTTGACAGGTA
Source organism: Danio rerio (assembly GCF_052040795.2). Taxonomy (NCBI): domain Eukaryota; kingdom Metazoa; phylum Chordata; class Actinopteri; order Cypriniformes; family Danionidae; genus Danio; species Danio rerio. Next base: position 774,628 of record NC_141041.1, read on the forward strand.
TGCTCTAATAACTGATTTATTTTCTCTTTGCCATGATGACAGTAAATAATATTAGACTAGATATTTTCAAGACACTAGTGTTCAGCTTAAAGTGACATTTAATGTCTTAACTAGGTTAATTAACTTGGCAGGTTAGGGTAATTAGACAATTTATGTTATAACGATGGTTTGTTCTGTAGACTATCAAAAAAAAAAAGAGCGTAAAGCGGCTAACACTTTTGTCCTTGAAATGGTGTTTAAAAAAAATCCAAAAACTGCTTTTATTCTAGCCAAAATAAAACAAATAAGACTTTCTCCAGAAGATAAAATATTATCAGACACACTGTGAACATTTCCTGAATCTGCTAAACATCATTTGGGAAATATTTAAAAAAAGAAAAAAAAATTCAAAAGGGGCGAATAATTCTGACTTCAACTGTATTAGTACATATACATATATATATATGTATATATATACTATATGTATATATATATATATATATATATATATATATATATATATATATATGCATATATATATATATATGCTTTTCAGCCTTCCTAAAGCACATAAACACACGCTACTCTCTCAATAAAATCTATGTGAGCCATTTAACAACAAAGCTAGAGTCACCGTGCAGACAGAAGCCCTGCTTTTGACCGAATCCGCATCTATTGTGAAGTGAGTTTGACGTGCGAATGAAGTGAATTTAACGCGCAACTGAAGCGAGTGGGATCATTAATATTCACGCCTCAGGCTGCGCTTGATAAGCAACGTTTTCCAGTGACATCAGAGTGCAAAATGCAGGATATACAGATTCTACGTTTATTCAGCTGCTCTCCGAAGAGGCATAAGCTGTGTTTAATTGTATCTTTAGTTAATCGATGGTGTTTATTGGTGAAATCTGATGTGTATGTTTCAATGAACACATGTAGATGTTGAACCAAATCATGTCAAATCACTCAGCTCTACTGTCATCTGTTCATGCGGAGGCTAATACTAATTCCTGGCTGTGTAAATATATAAATACTGATGAAATATTGATGACATTGATAAACACATATACAGTAATCTGAGAAAAAAGTTGTTGTTGAGTTAACTGAAGCACAGAAGCATTGACTGGATCTCCTGTAAATAACCAAAGGCTTCACTAACAGACCAGCACACTCCTCCTCTGCAGGCGTTCGTTCAGCATTCATCTCACTCTCTTCAGGATTTTACGAGGTTGTAAAACACGACTAAAAGGCTTGTTTGTTTAAAGCCGTCTCAGCCTTTCACAGCACCTGCAGGACATAAATCAGACCAGACTCCAGAATCCTATTACACCTGAAGATCTGATATGAGGAGGAGTTTAAGACAAAAGCTGCGTCTCTTTTCACTGTGGTGCTCTATATTGGGTGTCTGCTATTTCAGGGTTTCTGTGGGGTCTTCTTAGGCCTTAAATTCATTGGAATATTATCTTGTAGGTCTTAAAGCATTTTAAACAGGTCTTATTTTTCCTATGTCTACCCAGTCGAGCAGACAGACACTCATCCAATCACCAGCTATCCATCTCAATTAAACATCTAACATCTAACTCTGTTTATAACTATGTTTTAATTATCTTCCTTCCTTAACCACCAACTATTCCAGCATATGCTTTACCCAGCGGATGCCCTTCCAGCTGCAACCCAGCACTGAGAAACACCCATACACACTCATTCACACACATACTCATTCACAGGGTCCAATGTAGTTAATCAATTCCCCTATATCGCATGTGTTTGGACTGTGGGGGAAACCGGAGCTCTTGGAGGAAACCCACACCAACACAGGGAGAACATGCAAACTCCACATAGAAACACCAACTGACCCAGCTGGGACTCAAATTTTATTTTTTTACTGAATTCTGAATTTACATTTCAACCTTTTTTTCCCTGAAACTAGTTTGCGTTTTGTAATTCAGAGCTTAACCATAAAACAAGATTTACATTTTGCAATTACTGCAGTTTTCCTTGGAATACTTGGAGTCGGGTTCTAGATATGTTCAGGTTATGTTCTACATATGTTCTGGTTATGTTCTACACATGTTCAGGTTATGTTCTAAATATGTTCAGGTGTTGTTCTACACATGTTCAGGTTATGTTCTAGATATGTTCAGGTTATGTTCTACACATGTTCAGGTTATGTTCTAGACATGTTCAGATTATGTTTAGATATGTTCGGTTATGTTGTAGATATGTTCAGGTTATGTTCTAGATATGTTCAGGTTATGTTCTACACATGTTCAGGTTATGTTCTAGATATGTTCAGGTTTTGTTCTACACATGTTCAGGTTGTTCAGGTTATTTTCTAGATATGTTCAGGTTATGTTCTACACATGTTCAGGTTATGTTCTAGATATTTTCAGGTTATGTTCTACACATGTTTAGGTTATGTTCTAGATATAATCAGGTTATGTTCTACACATGATCAGGTTATGTTCTACACATGTTCAGGTTATGTTCTAGATGTCCGGGTTATGTTGTACGTATGTTTACGTTATGTTCTAGATATGTTCAGGTTATGTTCTAGATATGTTCGGGTTTTGTTCTAGATATGTTCAGGTTATGTTTTACATATGTTCAGGTTATGTTCTAGATATGTTTAGGTTATTTTCTGGATATGTTTAGGTTATGTTCTAGATATGTTCAGGTTATTTTCTGGATATGTTTAGGTTATGCTCTACACATGTTCAGGTTTTGTTCAGGATATGTTTAGGTCATGTTCTGAATATGTCCAGGTGCTGTTCTAAATATGTCCAAGTGATGTTCTGGATCTGTTCCTGTTATGTTCTGGATATGTTTAGATTATGTTCTGGATATGTTCAGGTCATGTTTTGGATATGTTCTTGATATGTTCTGGATATGTTTAGATTATGTTCTGGATATGTTTAGGTTATGTTTTGGATATGTTCTTGATATGTTCAGGTCATATTCTGGATATGTTCCTGTTATGTTCTGGATATGTTAAGGTCATGTTCTGGATATGTTTAGGTTATGTTCTGGATATGTTCCTGTTATGTTCTTGATATGTTCAGGTCATGTTCTGGATATGTTCTGGATATGTTCAGGCGATGTTCTAGAAATATCCTGGATATGTTTAGGTTATGTTCTGGATATGTTAAGGTTATGTTCTAAATTCTGAGTTCACGTCTCATAATTCAGACTTCTTTCCTGGAATTATGACATTTGAGGCGTTTTTGTAACGTTTTCAACTCTGAATTTAGATTTTATTTATTTATTATTTTTTATTTTGAATTTACATCTCAGAATGTTGAATTTCTTTATAGTGACTTATTTGTGTAGTTTGAATAACAAAGTCAAAAACCCTTTTCATTTTTATTTTTACGTGAAAAACAAGTTGGTTTATGAACGCCGCTGTGGGCCGTCTGAGTTTCCCAGCATTCCCGCGGTTGTAGCCAGAGTCTGCTGCACTATCAGATACAAGACCAGCGAAGAATGCTCAGTTGTTTTTGAGCAAATCTACAGGAGGTTTTTCCTGTAACGTTTCCAGGAAGACGGAGCTCATGAAGAGTATCAGATGTCCAGATATCAGAAAAGCCTGAGTCAGTGGCTTTACCCTCAGGACACTCATTATATCCACAAACACCACTCATGCTAAGTGCTTTTGTTTTTGCCACTCTTCATTCAATTCAAGTTTATTTCCCCAATGCAGCTTTACAAAAGGTGCACAATATTGCATTACAGTCCAAATCAGAAATGTTGAGGTGTTGTGTATTAATAAAGGTATAAACTGTAAATTAAAAATAAAGGCAATTGCTGGTAATAATAAAATGTATATTAGAGAACTGGAAGACTATTTTTTTATGTCAGGAGATCACCAAAATTAAATTCATAAAATATGTTCTGGAGATGATCAGGTTATGTTCAAAGTAGGTTATGTTCAGGTCAAAATGTGCATATGTTCAGGTCATGTTTTGGAAATGTTGAGTTTATGTTCTGAATATGTTCTGATATATCCTGGTCATGTTCTAGATATGTTCTGGATGTGTTTAGGTTATGTACAGGTCAAGTTCTGGATATGTTCAGGTTTTATTTTTTGAAATATACAGGTCATGTTCTAGATATGTTCAGGTTTTGTTGTAGATATGTTTGGATATGTTTATGTTATGTACAGGTCAAGTTCTGGATATGTTCAGGTTTTATTTTTTGAAATATACAGGTCATGTTCTAGATATGTTCAGGTTTTGTTGTAGATATGTTTGGATATGTTTATGTTATGAACAGGTCAAGTTCTGGATATGTTCAGGTTTTATTTTTTGAAATATACAGGTCATGTTCTAGATATGTTCAGGTTTTGTTGTAGATATGTTTGGATATGTTTATGTTATGTACAGGTCAAGTTCTGGATATGTTCAGGTTTTATTCTAGATATGTTCAGCTCATGTTCTGGATGTGTTCAGCTCATGTTCTGTATTTTATCAGGTCATGTTGTGGATTTGTACTGGTCATGTTCTGGATATCTTTAGGTCATGTTCTATGTCCAGGTGATGTTCTGGATAAGTTCCATGTTATGTTCCGGATATGTTCTAGATATGTTCAGTTCATGTTCTAGATATGTTCAGGCTATGCTCTAGATATGTTAAGGTTATGTTTTGGATATGCTCATGTCAGGTTCTTGATATGTTCAAGTTATGTTCTAAATATATCCAGGTCATGTTTTTGATATGTTCAGGTTATGTTCTGGATATGTTTAGATTATGTACAAGTCAAATTCTGAATATGTTCAGGTTTTGTTTGAATATTTACAGGTTTTGTTCTGAATATATACATGTTCTGGATAAGTCTAAGATATGATATAGATATGTTCAGGTTATGTTCTGGATAGGTTTAGGTTATGTACAATCAAGTTCTGGATGTTCACATTATATTCTGAATATGTCCATGTCATATTTTATATATGTTTAATTTATGTTCTGGATGAGTCTAGGTCATGTTCTGGATATGTTCAGCTTATGTTCTGAATATTTTCAGGTTATGTTCTGAGGTTTGTGACTGGCCATTTTCTGCTGATGTTTCGCCTTCATCAGCATGTGATTAGTTAATGTCAGGCTGAGGGCGGGGCCAGCACGGTTGCGCAGTGGGCAGAGTCTGAGAGTGTTCCAGAATATAATCTAGATGTTTGTCAGGTTTTAGGAAGTGAGGCTTAAGCTGCTCATTCTGCAGATGAAGGAAGTGATGCTTTTAATAACAGGAAGTTCTGCACCCTTCATGCATCTGTGCCTATTTTCACTGGTCAGTCGCTGTTCTGTTATTCAACACATAAGTCAGAGACAGGAAGTGACATCATCTGTGTGTTAGTTTATGCATCATGAGGCTGGTTTATGGTCATGTTTCCACCCTGGTCAGTATTAATACAGTATTGCCCCATTTTGAGATAAAATAATTCTCTGAAGCCCCCCTGAAATTACTATAAGTGAATATTTCAGTGATTTAGCAACACATTCACATGTTCACAGACTGCTTAATGGTCATGTAGAATGTAGATATACAAATGTATATTATTAGTAAGCTGTTTATGAGTGTTTCTATTTTATTCTATTTGATTATTTTAATAAATGTTTATATTTATATATATAGGAATATTAGCTCAATGTGAGTGTTTATTTTTAAAATAATCTATCAAATTTAATATGTTCACATTGTTTAAATATTAGTCTTTGTTGTAATTTATTTATTTATCAAAGTTTTCAATATTTTTAAGCTAATTTAGATATTTTTAAGTACATGTGTGTGATTCTTGCTTATTAGCATGACAAATATTACAGTGTATTATTAAAACTTTACCAGTGGTTTATGTTTAACAACATAAAAAACAAATTAAATAGTAATAATGATTAAACAATTACAATAAATAAATAAAAATAAATAAATAATTCATTTTATTGTTAAAAATACTACTCAAATAATAATAATAACACATAATAATTATGATAATAATTATAAAAAATAATATAATAATTATTATTATAAACAGTATAATACTAATAATACATAAACAAAATATAATAATGATGAAATAATATTATATAAGACTACTATAATAATAGGAATAGTAACTATAATGATAAATATGTAATAATACAATAATAATACTAATAAATATTGTATACAGTATAATAATAATACACAATAAACAAAAATAATAATGATATAATCTTATATAATATTAATATGTCATACTATTTAAAATAACTAAAACATGCGTCATGGTGGCACAGTGGGTAGTACTGGGTTGCAGCTGGAAGGGCATCCGCTGTGTAAAACATATGCTGGATAAGTTGTGGCGAACCCAGATCAATAATGGGACTAAGCCGAAAAGGAAATTAATGAATGAGCAAACTGCTAAAACAATAGGATGAGAAGGTCCCTGGTCCCGGCTGGGTCAGTTGGTGTTTCTGTGTGGAGTTTGCATGTTCTCTACGTCTTGGCGTGGGTTTCCTACGCGTGCTCCAGTTTCCCGCACAGTCCAAAGACATGCGCTATAGGGGAACTGGATAAGCTAAATTAGCCTTAGTGTGTGTGTGTGTGTGTGTGTGTGAATGAGTGTGTATGGGTATTTCCCAGTTATGGGTTGCAGCTGGAAGGGCATCAGCTGCATAAAACATGTTCTGGATAAGTTTGGGTTCATTGCGCTGTGACGACCCCAGATGAAGGGACTAAACAAAAATTAAAATGAATGAATGAACTACTAAAGCAATAATAATGGATAAAATTAATGATAACATAATAATATATAATAGCAAAAATACTCATAATAATAATGTTTATATTATAAACAACATATTTAAGAATCAACATTTCCTTTTTAATCTGTTTTCATTTTGTCAGCCAGTCTGTCTGTGAGGCGTTCAGCTCGGGTGGAGTGAGACAGGCACGTCTCTATCCTGCAGACTTGACTTATCTGCAGACCGCTTCCTCGCTGCTCATATCTGTACTTCATCTGTATTCATATAAACTGGAGGACTAGTGCGGTATGAATTCATGAGAACATTCACACGCTGAGCTCTGATGTAAATAAACACACATAAAACGAGTCCGTCCTCATCATCTGATACAAACACACCGCTGACATTATTATCAGTTATTACTGCTCGTCAGATCACGGTGGATCAGACATGTTAAGTTCATATTCAGATCGGTCACACCTGAGCAAACGCTTTCAGCTTCAGTGAACTATAATAACCTGTACTAAAATCCATTAGTGTTGATTAAGATGATTAATTTAGTTGTTAAACTAAGCTGGTCAGAGTGAAAGCATCATGACTTTCTTCTTAAAATATAGTCATTTATAGTAATAATATAGTAGTTTGCTGTAGTATTATACTGTATATATAACAGTGTTTACAACTGCATACTGTAGTATTAAGTATAGTAAATAGATAAACTGCAATAAATACCATAGTGTACTTGAGTTTTTACTACAGTTAACTGTGGTGTATTGTAGTATAGTATACCATAAAGTTGTAGAATTACTGTAGCTGTTCTGTTCCCATAGCAACTATAGAATCACCACAGATCGATTACAGTAGTTGTTGTGTTACCATAGCAGCTGTAGAATCACCACAACAGATCAATTACTATTGTTTTTGTGTTACCATAGCAACTGTAGAATCACAACAACAGATCAATTATTATAGTTGTTGTGTTACCATAGCAACGGTAGAATCACCGCAACAGATCAATTACTGTAGTTATTGTGTTACTATAGCAACCGTAGAATCACCACAACAGATCAATTACTGTGGTTGTTGTGTTACCATAGCAAGTGTAGAATCACTACAACAGATCAATTACTATTGTTGTTGTGTTACCATAGCAACTGTAGAATCAACCCAAGAGGTCAGTTACT